>NW_017716066.1:0-1708 GCF_001865875.1 Lupinus angustifolius
TTTTTTCGCCCAAACGGGTTTTTGCTCGCCCCGGCGGCACCCTGGTCGCCCGAGCTCGCCCCGACGACTCCTGGTTCGCCCAGACTACTGGAATTTGGACAGAATGCTAATTTTTGTTATTTTCAACGATCAAGACACATTCAAACATGGTTTTTCAACCACCTACACTCAGAAAATTTCACAAAAACATTCATATACAATATTCAACACATTTCATCAACAATCACATATATTCAAAAGCATTCAAACATAAAAATCTTGGGTTTCTTAAACCCAAGTTAACTCCAAAACCTTTGAGATGGTTTAGGAGATCCGGGTGTCATATTCGGACACCACTATGTCACGATGTGTTCTCTCTCACCTTAATGAAGCGTGCTTTACGAAATCCCTATGGTTCGGTTGGGTTGCAAGGTTCAAATGCCGGAAATCTTCGTAACTACCATAATAAAACTCGTTAGTTTCCGATATTTTTAAAATCCTTACCAAAATACTTAAAGCTCCATATTCCGATTTAAAATATTCTTTGATAATCTTACCACTTTAAACTAAGTTATACAAAGTATCATTTAAGAGTTTCATGAGACCTTCATGTACTCATAAACCTCAACATCATTTTTAACAAAGATTTCTATTTTTCCAACTTGATTCAAGCCATGGTTTAAGGCTAAAAACAAATAGAAATACATACATTCTCATTTTTACAAAACATTTCCTAAAGGTTCCTTTGATTTTATCATCATCCCCTTTGGCTAAAACAACAAAAGTATGTAATACAACATTATAACAACTCTATGAACACAAGTTGTTCATGTTTTCAACAAAATATTTTCATGAGTTCAAGAACCACATCATTTTCGGTTTTGAAGAGAAAATGAGTTAGAAAGCGTTTTAGAAAATTTCAACGGTTGAATATGTTCTTGACATACTCATGAACGACATACTTAAATCTCATCAACATCCATTGGTTGAATGTTGAGAGATCAAGGATTGAAGATGGAAGAAGACTTGAGAAAAATGAGAGAAAAATGGAGAGAGTTACCTTCTCTTTGAAAATGCAAAAGTGAGTGAGTGAAGTGTGGAGTGTGAGGGTTTAAGGAGAGAGGGAAATCAGATTTTCCCTAGGCAATAATGACAAATCTCATAGGGTGGCTAATGATGAGCTCATGAGATATGGTGAAAGTGATGGGAGATTTGCTTTATGGAAGTCAAATCTCTCATCCCAATGTGTAATGATCACCTTGCGGACACGTGTGATAAACATTCCCGAGTATAATCGGCCAATACTCGATCGGGTATTTTAAATCGTCCGATCCTAATATTCGATTAGAATTTCGGATTTCGGCATTCCGAGTGAAAAATATTTAGAAAATAGGTATGAGTGTAATCAAGATCTATTTTGACTCGAAATTAAATTACGAATCCAACGACGCGATCGGAATTCGATTCCGAGTTACGGAACTCAAAAAGACACTTTTTGAGCCGTACCGGGCGGATTCGGCCCCGACAGTGGTCCAGAACCGACTGTCTCCAAAAATTACCAAAATTTACCAAAATTTACCACAACATCGGAAATAAAATTTCAAGAATAAAACTCAACTAGAGTTTTGTCTAATTCCTTACCGAAAATTCCCAGAAATTCATTTTCGAATATATAATTAATGAAAATATTAGTAAAATCTTATAATTCAAACTCATAAAATTCGCGGTG
>NW_017716067.1:0-1589 GCF_001865875.1 Lupinus angustifolius
GCAAAAGAAATTGTTACAAGTGGGTGGAAGAAAAGGTCAATCTTCTTTGAATTGCCTTATTGGAGTTCAATATATGTAAGACATTTCCTCAATGTTATGCATATTGAAAAAAAAATGTGTTTGAAAGTCTCCTTGGTATCTTACTCAATATCCCTGGTAAGACTAAAGATGGTTTGAATGCAAGGTTGGACTTGGTTAGTATGAGAATAAGAAAGGAATTGGAGCCGATAATGAAGGGAAAACATACATTTCTACCTTCAGCAGCTTATATTTTGTCGAGGAAGGAGAAAATAGAATTTTGTAAATTTATTCATGGAGTTAAAGTTCCAGAAGGGTACTCTTCCAACATTTAGAACCTCGTATCAATGAAAGACATCAAGTTAAAAGGTCTTAAGTCTCATGATTGTCATGTACTTATGGAGCATTTCTTGCCTATCGGAATACAGTGACTACCTAAAAACGTTTGAGGAACCATAACTAGGTTATGCTTCTTCTTTAAGGCAATTTATAGCAAATTGATTGACCCTGAGAAATTACCTGCATTGCAAAGACAAATTATTTTGACTTTGTGTGAGCTTGAAATGTATTTTCCACCTTCTTTTTTTGTCATAATGGTTCATCTAAGCATTCATCTTGTTTGAGAGATACAACAATGTGACCCTTCCTATATGAGATGGATGTACCCCTTTGAGCGTTAAATCTGAAAGTTAAAACTCAAGTTGCAAGAACAAAGTACAAAAATTTGTACGAAAGACTGTGTGAAAGTTGTGTGTCACGAATTGGGTGTACCATGGCCTTTAAATAGGCTTCCCTCCGGCCATCATACCCCAAGAGAAAGGTAGGAGACGTTCGGAATGAAACTCATTCATTTTAGATGAAAGTTGTTCAGTTTGGATTTGGAAATTTGGTGTAACAGCTCTTAGTAACAGATTATAGGATTTCAGTAACCGATTACCATGAGCCATATGTTGAAACACACAAGGAGATTCTAAGGAAGTGTTACCCAAGTAAGAATGAAAATTGGATTTCCAAAGAGCGTAATCGGTGTTTCATAAAGTGACTAATGGTCCAAGCCTATTATAAATGCACATTCGGTTTCTGAAAGATTGAAATGGGTAGCCAATGGTCCAAGCCTTCATGTCTTATCCTACACTTGTTACCTGATTAATGGGTTCACATTTTATTCGAAAAAACAAGATGATCAAAGTAAAATGCAAAATAGTGGTGTGACTCTTGTTGCTCGAACTTTACACATGTCAAGTGCAAAAGATAGAAACCTAATATATGCGAACATGTCATGCTTTGGAGTGATTGAACACATATGGAAATTGGATTACAGAATATTTAGAATGCCGGTTTTTTATTGTATGTGGGTTGATAACAACAATGGCTTCCAAGTTGATGAGTTGGGGTTCATGCAAGTGGATCTTAATACGCCAGGATATAAAGATGAGTCATTTATTCTAGCATCACAAGCTCAACAACTATTCTATGTTAGTGACTCAGCTGATATGAAATGGTTCATTGTTCATTTAACTAACAAAATAATCGTCAATAATATTAATGACCAAGAATATGAAGATATTGAT
>NW_017716068.1:0-50535 GCF_001865875.1 Lupinus angustifolius
TTGTATAATTTTGATTGTTTATAATTTGTATAATATTGTTTCTTTGCAATTTGTGTAATTTTTTTATCAGTAATTATGTACTCTAACAAAACATAATTGACATGATATTCATTGTTTGTATTTTGTAGTGTATTGATGTTTAATAAAACAAACTTCTGGCATGTATTAATGTATATGCAGGTATTAATTTATACAAATCAACATCGAATTCTAGAGGAAGCCTTGACATGCGCTACAGTTAAAGGATAACTACAACTTTTTTTATAGAAAGCGATGTGGTACATTATTAATACAACGACGCTATGCATGTGATGCACTGTTGTATTAAGATGTTGTTTGAGAAAATTTATGAATAATACAACAACGCTCTTTTGTTATTGCGCTGTTAAATATATGAACTTCAAAAGCGCAACAACAAGCACTGTTAATAATGCCTATAAAATATGTTGTTTATTTAAGACTATATGATAGCGCTTTGTGGATGATGCGCTGTTGTATTGTTCCACTATATGACATCATTTTGTGGATGAGGCGCTGTTGTATTGATGCACTATATGATAATGCTTTTTTATGTGTTGTGCTATCGTATATAATCAATACAACAACGTTTGTGAAGTGCTGTTAATGATGACCATATACTACTGCGGACAGAAAACGCATGAAAGGGATGTTATACATCTAAAATAAGCGTTGTTGAACGGAAATTCTGGCATAATGAAATACCATAAATTATCATTGAATTATCACACAAAAGACAAAATTATGAATAAATGAATTAATAATAAAAATTGCATACTCGTTTAAACCTCTTATAGTTTGAACTTCAAAATGAGTAAAAAGTAGATGTGATAAAATTATTTACAATCCATCCAAATCTAATCAAATTCATTTGTTATAGCTAATGGATTCAAGTGGATATAATTAAATGAATAGTGTTGATAATGAATAAGTTCAAATTCATCCGTTATATCCAATGAATATCCATGGATATGCGCATTTGGCTGGATACTCAATCCATCCAAAAAAACAAAATTTAAAACTAAGATTTTTTGCTTTTCAATTTTATTTAATATTTAGGAAAATTAAATTAAAACAAATTCATCTATGACTCTCATTCTCACTTTTAATATTTTATTTAATTGCTATCAATTATAGGACATGTAATTAATATTAAAAGTTTACTTTTAAATGCATGACATATATAAGTATGAGAAAAAATGTATGCAGTAACAGTGTATGAGTTTTATACATTGTACTGCACCATCCACCATTTATATTTAATTATAATTGATTCTTCAAACAAAGTAATCAAAATAAATTGTGAATGATGTAGTGATTATGTATAAATCTTTACAATGATAGTGCATATATATTACACTCTATATGTATTTGTTAAAAACTTTATACATAAAACTTTAAACGTCAAATGCTTATAGAATATTGTATAAAAATATTATTTTTAAAAGTTCAAAAAATCACTTTTTTTAAAAAGTGATTATTAAAAGTGTTTTTGTAAAATGTGATTTTAAAAAATGTTTTAATGATATAGTAGTTTTTAAAATAACGATTTTATTTAATAGTGTTTTTAGTTATAATAAAATACAAAATGGATTAATTATTCATTCACCCAAATCAATGAAAATAGAGTCAATGATAGATTGGAATTCATCCATTAAGTTTGAATATGAATGATTTCGATAACTTGAAATATAATTTAAATGAATTTATATAGATTGATGGATGATTTTCCATCCATTCATTAGCATCCATATCCAAATCCAAATCTACTCATTTGCCACCATTACTAGATAGTCAACTCTTAGGATGTAAATTTTATTCGAACTAGAGGTGACAAAATTATCTATAATCCACAACCTATCCAAATTTATTTGTTAGAGCTAATAGATTTAAATGGATATAATCTAATGAATGAATTCAAATTCATCCATTATATCCAATGAATATCCATGAGTATATTCATTTGAATATATATTCAATTCATCCAAAATAATAAACACAAAAATATTTTTTTCTATAAATCAGCTTGCAGACCCAACTTTGTTATGCAAACCCAGCGTGCAAAATATAAACTACTCTCTTTCTAACAAAAAGATTCCTTCAAAAATATTATATTTTTTATCAAAGTATTCTTTCAAAAAGTTTCAATAAGGATTGATATAACAATTTGTGTCACGATTGAGCACAAGAAAACAATGCGTACAATGCAGTATCTATAATTTCATCTACATTTTTGTCTTTTAGAGTTTTCACATGTAAATTTAAATACTGAGATTTTTAATAAGTGTTTTTTTAAAAAAAAAACACTTTTTAAAAATGTTTTTTAAATTGACTTTTTAAAATGCTCTATTAAACAATGATTTTTAAATTGATTTTTTTCTGTTCAAATAATGCTTTAGTTCAAATTAAAAATAAATGGATTGGATATCTATTCATTTAATCTATTAAAATGGATACATAGATGAATTGGAATCCATTGTATATGGATGAATTGAATAGTTTAGAAATGTGATTTTATGAATTTATATTGATTGATAGATGACTTTCCATCTATCCATTAGGATCTAAATCCATATTCATCCATTTGTCACCCTTTCTTCAAACCCAAATTGAAATTACATCAATGATAAAAAAAAACTAGTGTTGTTATACCATAATCATGCCCTCGCCATAGAAGCATGCACTGCTTGTTTAGCAAGTCTGTGTATTGCATGATTGTCTACCCTTGCATGAGAAATAAGTGTCATATTTTGAACAGAAAATGTGATAAATGTAATTAAGTTAAACAAAACATGATATATTGTGAGGAAACATCCAAATAATATATAAATCAATGTATCTTTATTATTTTTTGTTACAAAATGCAACAACAATTCTAAAGAGATATTGTTTAAATCGCTCTTATACTATATCGTAACGAACCAAAAATAATAAAGAGGTATCGACTCATATATTATTTGGACTTGTCTCCATAGTATACCATGTTTTTTTAACTTAATTGTATTTATAACATTTTTTGCTCAAAAAATCACACTTATTTCGCAGGGTGGTCAGTATAATGAAAGTATTAAAATTAGGGGTTTGTGTAGGTGTAAAAAAGTTATGGTTATTATTATTTTTTATTAAATTATGTAATTAATTAAATATTACAAAAAAATATTTATTTTTATTATTGTGCCCGATAAGATTGACCCTAGTCCTACATATCCCTATTAAGGGAAGCAAGGTTTACATAGTTCTTTAGGTAAAAAAATGTTTGTTGGTTGGGTGTATTTTAATTAAGGAAAATATATTTTTTAGTCAAAATATTGATTTTGCATATTTATTTCTTGGTAAATTTTTTATTATTATTTTGGTTAATTGTTGCCATTTATTTAATTAAAAAATATAATTTAATCGATTGAAAAGAAGCAGCGTAGCGCTATCTTTCGAAGATGATTTGAGAAGAAAGAGGCATCCAGGGCGACCTTCTCTCCATCTTTGATTAATTCTGAAAATTATTGTATTTTGAAAAGATTCTCATGTAGTTTTATTAATAATTATTTTTATAATGAAAATACTCTAATTATTTTTACTAGTGTGTACAGGCACTTCGTGCCTACCGCCGGTGAATATTGTGTGATACTACATATTTAATTTTTATATATTTCATTTTTTTGAATTAAAATGTATTTGTTGTGTTCGGTGTACTTTATATTTTTTTTTGTGATTACGATAATGTTTAATTTAATGTGAGATATGTGGTTATTTAATGTATTGGTGGTAGTTACTTAGGATTATATAGTTTTTTTGTAAAAATTAAATAATGTTAAGGGGCAATATAGGAAATGACAATTACACCATGAGGGAAGTTCTTTCAAGTTTTGGCTTTATATATAGTATAGATTAAAGACAAATTTTAATTATTTATAGAAAATAAAAGATTAGTTAATTGTTAAAAAAATCATAAAAAATATTGGTTGGTTATTATCTACATTAAAGGAATTTTTTTATTTATTGTTAGTTACTTATTTCATATATTATTATATTATTAAGGAGTTAGTGTTAATGTTAATTACTGTGAAACACCATTAATGAAATTATATATAAATTATTTACAAAAAAAAATAAATTTTTATTCATTAAACATGTATTGTATTGCTAAAATAATAAAAGGGATACCAAAAGAAATAAAAGGTGACACGTGATTGCCTTTTTGATATAAAAATTGCACTGCTAGGATTGGGGTTCCTGTGTGGCTATTTCGAGTATGGAAGGACACGTGGCAGAACGCATTGGATAAGCGCTTGAAGACTTGGAGCACCAGAACACGTGGCATAACATGGTTCGCTGACGGGAACGCTGCACGGGTTCGACCGTGATCTCGTTCTTACGTGATCCTGCGCCTACATTGGAGGAATGATTACGTGTGGCAAGGCACAGAGGAACCACGCTACATTTCGCTTTCTGATTGGTCCGTTAGTTGGTCAACGTGTTGATGGAGAAAGTATGTAGGATTCACTGCAGCGATTGAACCACAAAGCAGGAGCACAAGGCGACAGTACTCTCGCCCACACTCGATCTTCTTCCTTAACTTCTCACTGCTCTCTAACTGTTCATGTGTTTTTGGCAGTACTTATAGTGTTTTCATAGTGTTTATGGTGTGTTTTTTGGACCCTATTAACCTAAACTCTATAAATAGAAAAAATTATCTAACTTGATTATCTGAAACTTTGCTAACGATAGAAAATTTGTTAGCCGATTATCTCCACTTTTGTGGGATGTAAACCACCTACAAAGTCAGATTTTGACTTGGTGGTTTTTTATTTTATTTTTTGTTTGTCTATTTAAAAACCTAATAAAATATATTTTAACTACTTTTTATATTCTATAAATTCGAACAAAATATAAATAATGACATCTGAATATGTTTTATTTTTTAAAATTATATTCTCCGAAAAATAAAATATAAAAAATTAACTTTTTTTTATTTGGAATTTAAAAGTAATTTTTAGAACATTTCCTTTATTTCTATTATATAAATTCGAATTAATTATAAAATTAATATAAAAAACTTTTTAATTATCCTTTATTTATTTTATAATAAAAATTCCAAAAATGATTATAAAATAATAATAAAATATTATTTTTATCCCTATTTAGAAAAATGATTATAGGCTTTTTAGGATCCATTTTAATTTAAATTTTTACAAACTAATATTTTGGAAATTAAATTATTTTATCTTTAAACTTCGGTTAACCTAATCATTTAGGTGTAAGAACCTTAATATATTTATTTTAATTAATTTTTTTATAATTCGATTTATTTAAAGTTTTTAGTTTTTTCTGAGTCGGACAAACAGTTGTTGTCTCTTGAAGGGAGGGGATGATAATGTAAATTGCTCTCCTGCATAGGACTAACTTTACGTTATTTGGATACATTTAGAAAGTTATAAAATGTAAGAAATTAAAAATAACCGCCTTATCACTGGTGTGCCTAAAGTCTATAAATACGTAATTATAGACACAAATGTATTAAGTCAAGTACCCAGGCTATAAGCAATTCTATATAACTCATTTATCTCCAAGTCTTTGTTCCTCTCGCTATATATTAATGATTTTCTGTTGTTGTAAATACTAATAATGATATTGAACTAGTTCTAGGGTAATAATTGAATGAATTTAGATAAATTTGGATTTGGATCCTAATGGATGGATGAAAAGTCATCCATCAATCCATTTAAATTGTACAAAGCGTTGTTCTAGTGCTGTAAGGTCATGAGAGATTCATAGGATGACCAAAATGTCAAATGTTCGAGTAGTGCGAGTGATAGTTGTTGGGAGACGCAATCATGTACCTCGAAAGGATTAGTTCCTTACCAAAATGTGAGAAGTACCATTGATAGTAGCAAAAAAATATCCTAACTTAATAGACAGATTCCAATTCATCTCATCTATATGTGAATCCATTTTAATAGATTAAATAAATGAATATCCAATACATTTGATTTTTTAATTAAACTAAATTTTGAAGAAAATCATTCTTTAAAAAACCATTATTTCAACCAAGCATTTTTTTAAATCACATTTTCTAATAAGAAATTTTTTTAAAAACATTAAGTTAAAAAATTATTTTTTAAACATTAAGTTAAAAAATTATTTTTTAAACATTAGAAAATTTTAATTTGTTTTTAAAATTTAACTACATAAACTAGTGTCCCTCTCCATTTTAGTTTAACTATATTGTGCTTTACTTGTTACTGTTAAATTTTGTTGTCACAGATACAATCTTAGTTCAAATAATATATATGTCACTCCTTCTTTACGAGCAACTAAAATTAAAAAATTTACTTAAAATAAACTATAGTAACAAACTATTAACAACATCTGATTAGAAATTAAATTTTAACACTTTTAGTCCTGACATGCAACCCTCGGGTCGATGAATTTTTTAAGGGTGTCACCCACAAACTTAAATATTCCTACAATATTTTATTTCTCACGAGAAAAACTTTTCGCGACTCAAACTCATGACTTTAAAGACAAATATTCATTAATCTACTTTAAGAAGATAAATTAAAATAATAAACATGGTCATAAACCAATTAGCATATTAACATCATTATAGTTAGAAATGTGCTCCTAATTGAATTCAGATGGAGTGATTCTTTTTCATTTTCTCCTTAAGTTTAATTATGCAAGAGTTCAAGAGTATGAGATCTTCATCTCACGTCTATTCCATAATATCGGTTCCATGACTTTTTGAACTTTAAAAAAAGTATTATTATTTTTTTGTGATATTTTAAAGCACAAAATATTTAAGAGTCTACTTGTAAAAATTTTAATAAATATTTATATATGATATTCATTTAATAATAACTTTTAATATTGATAATATACATATTTTATAATCGATCTTAATTTAATAAATAAATTAATTAAATGAGAGTGAGAAACACTACAAAAAATAAACGTTGAGATACTAAATAAAATTAAGAAGTAAAGAATATTATTTGTGAATATTTGTTTTTGGATGAGTTAGATATCATCAAAATAGTTATATCAATAGATATCCATTGAATATAATTTAAATTTATCCATTACTACAATTATTCATTAAATTATATTCATTTAAATCCGTTTGTTCAAATGTATATTTGGACGAATTTAAATTTCTTGAGTTTAAATATATTATGGATTATGAATAATTTTCTCACATTTATTACGATCTGTTAAATATTAAGTGTAGAATATCACCTAGCTAACTTATTTTCATTTACCCCTCAAAAAATCTTCTAATTATTCTAAACCATTTCTATAACTTTGTTAAACTATGACAAACACTATTCAACCATTATTTATTCATTTTCCATTTTTCTCATTTTTGGAACTATCACTTTCTTCCAATGTCTAGATTTATGGAATATTATAGAAAAATGTTTCACTAGCTACGATTGACATCAGAAATTAAGTAATAATTCTTTTACTATATTTAAAAAGTGCAAAAAATAATGATTTTTTATATTATGTAGATAATTTCAATTTTTTCTTGCCAAAAAAAGTAGTGATAATATTTGTGTAATTTTTTACTCAAACATTGCAAATATGAGAACTTTTATTTTTGATTAACTTTTACACTTTTGTTTGAATTTTGGATAGCGATATTCATTTATTAGCCTTATTATTATATTTCTTATTCAATGTACAATGACGGATTTAATATGAATTTTGTAATGCATGCTCTGAGATATATGTACCAAACACCTAGAGTAACGTGTGAATGCTCATCTATATTACTCAGAGAACATGAGAATTTTACTTATATAGAGAAAGTAAAGCTGTTTCAAAGTGTGCGTTACTACTTTCACCTTTCATTTAGCGTAGCGAGAAACCTCAGACTTCACACGTCCATAATTTTCTTGCTCGGAAAAATAGATGATTTGGATTTGAATCAGAGAGCATTAAGCACCAATTCAATCAAAGACAATCTCATTAGGTATTTCTTCTCCTCTCTTTCCTCCTTTATTTTTCTTCTTTAATTATGATAGGTCTAACAATCCATCTTCAATCCTTCATAAATAAAACTGAGAGTTAAAATCTAAGGGAGGTGGAAACTAGAAAAGTAATATTTTTCACAAAATTATAAATATATATATATATATATATCTATCATCTCAACAATCGTAAGTTATAAAAAGTAAAGGATAAATAGATATAATCCAAATCAGAAGATTTGAACTGAACCAACATTCAAGAAATATACACATATAATTAATCTGAATAAAATGACACATGCAAGTAATCTAATGTTTTCTTCATTTAAGACATTGTTTTAATGTAAATCTTTTGCAAAATTTGATTAGGAGTAGCTTAATTAAATGTGATTTTTAACAATATTTGAATGAAAACTTCAACAATTCAAGTAAAAAGTCAAAAGGGGTGAAAACCTTGGAAGGTTGGGTATATTGGTTAAGGTGTGTTAGGTGTATTAGTGAAGGAGGTATGTTTTTTTTATACCTTGACTGTCTTGGGCCTGCATGTACTTTTTGTTTTGTTTGTATGAAGATTTTCTGCTAGCTGGATAAAATAGGTGGAAGAAGAGAAAATAGTATTTTTCAATTTAAAGTTGAAAAACATACCTCGATAAGAGAAATTGAGTAATCTTATTGGAAATATTAAAATATATCTCAATGTTTCCTTAAGTGTTTTTGGAGAAATTTTAAAATATTTCTTAATATTTATTTTCCCCTTCTTACATCTTCTATCTTAAGGAAAGGAAAATTAATGGTATTTTTTGCTTTCTCTCCCTCTCTATTCTTTCCTTCTCAACCGAACGTGGGGTGTCCCGTTAAAATCTTTGGGAAATAACAGATTTCCTAGTTACCAATTATTTGTAATTTTGTTCCCCAAATTCTATAATATTGTGTGAGAGATTGCCAGATATCAAAGAAATCCATTTTTGAACAATTTTCTCTATACTCAAAGTAAGTTATTTACATTAAGTTAGTACCTTTGGGCTGTTGTTAATACAATTTGCTTATAAAAAAACTCTTACTTTTTATTTTTCATGTATACACACACGCACCTCAATAATATATTAAGAAAATCCAAAGCAAAAAAATATAGACTCTTAATATAAATAAAAAATAGAACAGAACAAAAGTCATACATGGCACATGAACAAACCTCGTTATATTATTTTTCTATAAACAAAGTACATTATATTATATAATAAATAAGAAGTCATACCACTTTGTATCATCTTACATTAGGATAGTTTAATAGGATTTAATATCTGACATAACATCACCCTTTTATTTGCAATTTAATTTATTCCAACTAAAATTTCAATATTGTAAATGTGGCTGGGTGGTTAAGTTCTTTTTTATGTTTCATTCTCCTAAGTTAAGTAAGATACTCCTTTCTCAACTTTGATTTTTAACCTTATAAAATAACATGTAATCAACTCAGATCTTATATCATTAGATTAACTTTATAGTCATGTCAATTAATCTATATCATCATGAAGAATTGTCCAAATTATTACAAATGGTTTATCCCTCACATATTCAACAAGTGTGAAACTTCATTATTTTAACTCTCATTCAAAATGATTTAATCAAAACTCCCATATTTTTTTCTTGCTCTTTGTTTGGTAACATGCACCATGATGGGTACGTGCATGAGTAGTGATGTTTGTGTGAGTTTTTTTATATTTTATGTGAGTGCATGTGTTTATGTGGGTCCTTGTCATTGTTCAGCAGATATAAAAGAAAACAACAATCTCCAGCGATATGAAGGAACCAAGACTTAAGGCAAAGGTCTCACCACCCTTGACATGTCTTTTGTGCAATGATCTTTTCAAAGATGCCACCACAGTGATAGAATGCATGCATACTTGTAAGTGTTACAGTTTTCCTTATATTTACCTTTTTTCTGCTTTTGTATGTTATGTGTTATTCAATTATGTGGTCTTCTTAACTCAACATTTTTATGCTCATAAACTCTATCATTTTGGTTATTGTAGCTCATGGTATGTGTCTTTTTTAGCTTTTATGTGTTTTTACCGTAACTCGCAACAATTCTGAATGGCATGAAATAATTGTTATTGGCTGAGTCACAACCGGATCGCTCTCTTTAAGACGTTTCATGGTATTGTTAAAATTGTACAAGCAGACTATCAATTACGCGCCCCTAGAATAAAATAGCTCAGTTCTCTGTTATACGATTTATTATTGCACTATAAGAATCACTCTCGAATACACCCACAATATGGTTATCAGTGTCAATTATCGAATTCCCACAATATGATTACCCATACCAATTCTTTTTCCACAATACTGACTACCAGTGCTAGTTCTCGAAATTCCCACTTTGGCTGCCTGTGCTAATTCTCAAGTGCCACAGAAAGAAAGAGGCAGAAGGTTGCCGGAAATGCGTCGGCAAAATATAAGGGGGAGAAAGAGAAGTTGAGAGGTAAACGCTTTCAACTTGGTGCAAATTATAATGAGGGAATGATGTCTCTATTTATAATCTGAAGTATCCAACGACTCTTTCACCAACAACTTTATTACCAACGACTCTGTCATAATGGTTGAGATCTCCTCCAATGGTTTTCTAACAACTCTTTCCTTGTTACATGTGTTGACTTAGTCAACACATGGTCGAAGCCCAAAAGACCTAAAAGTTAAATAAATTAATAAATAAATATTTTATTAAAAAAAATGTTGGTCCGTAACTTAAGGCTTATAAATCATTTCAACTTCCCTCCTCCTAGCAAAGTGGGACTAAAAAGTTTTTTCATTTCACTTCAAAACATTATTCTTTCAACAAATTCCAACATTATTATGTAATAATAAAACTACAATAATGCCTTTGTTTTGCTTCTCTTCTTACTTAATTTGAATACTTGATTAGTCATAACTTGAGTTTGCTTCCACATTTAGTATCTATACATAATGTGGTAAGTTGGCAGACATTTTGTAATATTCTGCAACGTTTATAGCCAAATGTGGCACAATATGCAATCTTACAAATCTTTTAAGTTGTTTCATTTGGTCCTGATTTCTTTTGATGTAGATGATTGCAAGCAGCACATTACTTCCAAAATAACTTACTTAGACTTGGCAGGCTCAATTGAAATGAAGCCATTGTTGATTTTCTTCTATTTTAATTTGTTGGGAAGTAAGTCTAGCTTACAACTTTTGTACCATTGTATCATAAATGGTTTACATACCTATTGGGTACTCCTTTTATAACTAACTGGTTTTGAGATGAAATATTAAATAATATTATGTCATGAAAGCTTGTGATCCTTTTGTTGGTTGGTTCTCCAATTGTCACCTTCTTTCTCACTAGTTCTTAGTCGTTGTTGTCATCACACTTTCAAGGCTTGTTGTTTCTATTATTGTTTTATTGTCTTTCTAGTCTCTCTCCTTAGCACGTTGGTTTTGTCTCCATATTGTAGATATATTTATGTTGTTACATGATTTGTTAAAGCTTTGATGAACATATTCTTCTTGGATTTGTGGTGGTCATCTCTATCACAAGCATTTTTTATTTTCTCTCTTCTCTATATGCAACAAATTGGATGCCTATGATACAATGCTATAGCTTGAGAAGAATATTGTATATAGAAATTTTGAAGTTGTTTAGGTCGGTCTTGCTTTAGATTCGATTAGTGCTTGTGTTATTGTGTTGATCAAAGTTCTTCTTGGTATTCTTGATGTCGTCCCGATTAGTGGTTAAAGATGGTGATTTCTGGTTGGTGGTGCTCTCTAGTTCTTCCATATTGAAGACCAATCCTCAAATTTGATCCTTATTGTTTAGTGTTGTTTGTTGTGCATCTATCATTCTTCTTAGTTTGCTTCTATCCTTGGTGGTTAAGCTTGGAGGTAGCTTCAGCCATGAATAATTAAGCATTTTTTGCTTCTGTCCATTATAGATAGACTTAGAGATAGTTTTTGTCATGGATGGCTAAACTTTGTTTCCTTATAGCATTTGAAGATTGTAGTTGTTTTAAATGGTTTAGAATATTTTTTCTAGCTACCTTAGACTACCTTCATTGTATCTATTGTTCTAGCACCTTCATCGTATTTATTATAGCTTGTGATCCTTTTGTCGACTGGTTTTCTTGGTTGTCACATTCTTTCTCACTTTTTCTTAGTCATTGTTGTTATCACACTATCATGGCTTGTCATTTTCGCTGTTGTTTTATCGTCGTTCCAGTCTCTCCCCTTAGCATGTTGGTTTTCTCCCCATATTCTAGATTTGTATTTCTTGGTACATGACTTTATTAAAGCTTCACTGAACATATTCTTCTTGGATTTGTGGTTTTCATCTCTGTCATAAGCATTGTTGATTTTCTCTCTTCTCCATATGTAACAAATTTGGTACATATGATGTAATGCTATAGCTTGAGGGGAATATTGTATATAGAAATTTTGAAGTGGTTCAGATCGATCTTGTTCTAGCTTCGATTAGTGCTTGTATTCTTGTGTTACTCAAAGTTCTTCTTGGTGCTCTTGATGCCATCCTACTTAGTGGTCAAAGATGGTGATTTCTAGTTGGTGGTGCTATCTAGTTCTTCCATATTGAAGACCAATTCTCAAATTTGATCTTTATTGTTTAGTGTTGATTGTAGTGCATCAATCATTCTTCTCAGATTGCTCCTATCCATGGTGGTTAATCTTGGAGGTAACTTCAACCATGGATGGTTAAGCATTATTTGCTTTTGTCTATTATAGTTATACTTAAAGATGATTTCTGTCAGGGTTGGTTTCACTTTGTTGCCTTATAGCATTTGAAGATTGTAGTTGTTATAAATGGTTTAGAACAATTATTCTAGCTACCTTAGATTACATTCAGCGTATCTATTGTTCCACCACCTTCATTATATTTATTCTAGCTTGTGATCCTTTTGTCATCTAGTTTTCTGGTTGTCAACTTCTTTCTCACTTGTTCTTAGTCATTCTTGTCATCACACTATCAAGGATTGTCATTTCTAATGTTGTTTTATCGTCTTTCTATTCTCTCTCCTTAGCACATTGGTTTTCTCTCTATATTCTAGATATGTATCAGTTGGTGCATGATTTTATTAAACTTTAATCAACATATTCTTCTTGGATTTGTGGTTGTCATTTATGTCATAAGCGTCATTGATTTTTCTTCTTCTCCATATGTAACAAATTGGATGCATATGATGTAATGCTCCAACTCGAGGGGAATATTGTATATACAACTCTTGAAGTGGTTCAGATTAGTCTTGTTTTAGCTTCGATTAGTGCTTGTATTATTGTGTTGATCAAAGTTCTTCTTGGCGCTCTTGATGTCGTCCCGCTTAGTGGTTAAAGATGGTTATTCCTGGTTGGTGGTGCTCTCTAGTTCTTCCATATTGAAGACCAATCCTCAAAGTTGAGCCTTATTGTTTGGTGTTGTTTGTTGTGCATCCATCATTCTTCTTAATCTGCTTCTATCCATGGTGGTTAAGCTTGGAGGTAGCTTTAGCCATGAATGGTTAATCATTATATTATTTGCTTTTGTTCATTATAGTTAAGCTTAGATATAGTTTTTGTCATGGATAATTAAACTTTATTGTTTTATAACATTTGAAGATTTTAGTTGTTATGAATGGTTTAGAACATTTATTCTAGCTACCTTAGACTACCTTTATCATATCTATTGTTCCACCATCTTCATTGTGGATTTTGACAATGTTTACAACACCTTAAAATCATAGTTGGTGGAATCCATGTAATTGTTTTGATTATTTTCCTTTTAAAGAGATTATTTATAACAAACTTAAAGTTTACTAAGATTTATATTTAGTGAGAATCTTAGCATATGTGAAAGTATTTTAGAATATTTTAAAATATATATATATAAAGAATATTTATATGATACTTAGATATAGAGATAATATCTCAAATTGTGATAGTTTTAAATTAGATTTGTTTAAAGTATCTTAGAAAATTTCTTAAGTTTGAGATTACTTTATTTTATTTTTTGTGATATATCTTTTTATTTAATTTTGAGTATAATATTGATATAAGATATGTTAATATTATATCTTTTGTATCATAACAATGTTACATCATCATTTACTATATTACTAATACAATTTACTAGTTGTGGAGATAATTTGAAACTTATTATTTTGTATGAAGGTGAATAAATTAAAGATGTTCAATAAAACTATCTAAAATTTATTAAATGACTACAAATGACATACAATATTTATTCATTATTTGTTTATGTATGTATTAATTGGAGAAATTAAATACATGTATAATTAAATATAGATATAATTATTATTAATTTGATAAAACTATTAATAATTATATAATTATTTATTTGTTTAATTGTATATTATAAAATTATTATTTCTAGTAACTATCAATTTATAATTTTTATTTGTTTAGTTAATTATAATTATTAGTATTTATTTTAATTTTGTGTAATTAATTAAGTTGGTAAAAATTTAAAGAGTAAAATTGACCAAAAAATTATTGTAATTCTTATTGTGTATGGAAAGCAAGCTTTCATTCTTATAAGTTGGGTTAACGAACTCAATCAACCTGATATTTAATTGAAGTTTGACTCATTATTTAGGTCGATAAACATGATTCACAAACTAAACGAGTCGAATTTAAGTTAAAAGTTAAGTTCGTTAAATGAACAAGTCAAACTTGAACTAAGTACATTTTGACTCGTTAAATTCATGAGGTATTTGATTATATATATCAGTATATGTGTATGAATATATGTATATATTGTATATATATGTGTATAAATAAATATATATATATATATATTGTGTTTATACTTATATATATATATATATATATATATATTAAATAAATAATCGTCATTCAAATTAATGAGTTGAACTAAATAGTCTATGAACTCTTTGATGAACCAAACCAATTCGAACTAACGAGTCAAATGGAGCAGTTTGTCAAATTCGAGTTGGCAACATTTTGAACTAAAATCGAATGTCGAGCTGAGTAAATCTTTATCGAACCGAGCCAAATTGAACTCTTGTACCACTCAGTTCAGCCAGTTTTCAGCTCTACTTATGAGCTACAACTTCCTTCATTTTTTTGTTCACTGAACAGTTCTTCATGAAAATCTACATCATTTTGCGCGGAAAGAGCTAGAAAATATTTGAGAGGATCACATGTGAGAGAAGAGTGTTCATCTTTCCTTGTAATTCCTGAGTGGGGTAATTCTACTATTGATGTTGATATTAAAATGTTTCTGAATGTGACCGTGGATGTTAAATATTGTGTCTTCAGCTGTTTTCTCTATGATGTGTTTTATGAGAGTGTGCCATTTTTTCCAACACCAAGCACACCCTCATATATTCACAGGACTCGTTTTCATTAGCTGATGAA
Organism: Lupinus angustifolius; assembly: GCF_001865875.1. Taxonomy (NCBI): domain Eukaryota; kingdom Viridiplantae; phylum Streptophyta; class Magnoliopsida; order Fabales; family Fabaceae; genus Lupinus; species Lupinus angustifolius. The sequence continues at coordinate 15,393 of NW_017716068.1, forward strand.
ATTAAGATCTTCTAAATGTGAAATGCATATGAAATTTCCATTACTGTTGTTGTTTTTTCTGCTTTTGGTTTCATTTCTTGCATCTTTTGAGCATGTGTCATGGTTAGTCATTTTATATTCAATGACTAACACTTGTGTATGATTATGCTAGAAATTTGGCCTCAATGTTCTTCACCCCTTACTTTCTGTTTTCTTATCTTTTTATGTAATGAATATATTTCATTGTTTTTCTTTTCCATGTACCTTTCTGTTTCTCATTCTCTGTAATAGAGCCTAAATCTTGAGTTCAATAACAGTTTGCAGGGAATGCATAGAGAAGAAGATAATTGATGAGAACTTAAGGCACTGTCCTGAATGCAATGTCGACTTGGGTTGTTCTCCACTGGATAAATTAAGGTAAGTAATTTGTTTTGGTATAATAACTTGATTTCATAGTAGAACCATGCAGAGATAGGCCAAGAAATGTTGGGCAAATGAGCAACTTATACAACAATTTAATGATTAGGCAGTTGTTTCTTAGTGACCATGAGGTCACGAGTTCAAATCCTAGAAGTAGACTTTGCTTGTAAGGGTACGGTTGTATATATTTACCCTCCCCAAACTTCACTAAGTGAAAACTTGGTGCACTTAGTTTTCATATGACAACATCCATTATTCTGAACTCTGTTAAGTCATTGTATGAATAGAATTAATGCATACATAAACATTTTTGAGTCCCAATGGACTATGAATGATCTAAGGGGAAAATATGGTAAACACTGAACATGTTAGTAGTTTGGAACAAATGGGATATAGTATAATGGTTGCAGTTCAATTCATTTCTTTCTTTTTACCTCTTTCTGTGAAGTTTTCATTAATTTTGTCCGACCTCGATACCAAATTGTCTTGGAAAACTATAGGGAGGATCAGAAGTTACAAAACTATAGGGACCGATTTTCCCCGAAATATGAAAATAAGACAAAGGCACCAGAAGATGTACCTTTGGTGCCATTGACAAAAACACGAAAGGAGGTGTCTGCACCTTCGCTGAAGGCCAATGCTGGAAAATCGAAAGCTGCGGGGAAAAAAGTTGTCACTCAAACAAAATCCAAGAACAACTCTTCAAAAGAAGAACGTAGTAAACAAGTAGTGGCTAACAAGACTTCAGATGGCATTGGCAAGTCGTCGAAAAAAGGAAAGGCTGATATGTCTAAGCCATTAACGTCACTGGTGGAAGCTACAAGAAATATTAAGATCAATAGTAACTCCCACAAGCAAGAAAGTGCTGTCATTCCTGTGCCTGTGGACTCAAGTGGCAATGACTCTCACGTGCCTAAGGTCCAAAAGAAACATCGTAAAGCTGGTCGTAAGCAGGGCAAGAAAGAGGGAAAATCCAAGTTCATTGGGGACTTAAATCTTCCACCACCGCCGCCACCACCTGGGTTTGGTTTAGGCAGTGAAAACAGCCACAAATTTGGAAATCTTCCATCTCAACAAGAGATTGGTTCAAGCAGTCAAAGCAACAAAGCAGTTGGTGGTGGTCTAGTCTGGTTGTCCTTGGTTGCTTCTGAAGACAGGTAAGATTGCATATTATGGCTTATTTAAAGTTTATCTCTTGAAATTTATTACAAGATAAGGCTACGTATATCTACCTTTCTCATACCCCACTAACTAGAAGTCTTGTGTATTTGTCTGCCTTTCTTTTAATGAATATCTGACACTTGAATTCCTGGATATAGGGAAATAGGTGCAAGATTGCCTCAAATACCTACCCGCTTCTTAAGATTGTGAGTTATATTTCCTCTTTCTACTATGAGTTGATGCTCATTCCTTTATTTCTCAGTGCTTGAACTGGCTCATGCAATAAGTAACTGTTTATCTGGTTCATGTTTCTTTGGTGAAGAGGTGTTTTTGTATATTCATTTTTACATGCTCTAAAGTTTAAACCATGCTTCCATTGCATTCTTTCACCATAGCTTGTTCTAGATATGTGCTTGTGTATATGTATCATATCATTCTTATCATTTACATAGCACTTCCTCTTAAAGAATCAGTCAGATAACTATTGTCAATATGTCTTCAAGAGGTAGACAATTTAAATTCCTGTGATATGTTACATTTCAAACATAATAAATAATTAAATATATACAGATCTTGTTTGTTTCAGTCAATGGTTTACATAAAATCTAAGCAATGTAATTCCAAGCAAGAGTTTATAGCAGTGTTGTAAAAACCAGTTCGTGCCGGCCGGTTCAACCGGTGAATCGGTCTCAATACCAATACGGTATAATAATTATACTTGTCATGCAATCATACTGGTCAAAACCGGTCATAACTGTTGGTTTTCAATTGAACTAGTCATATTGGCCGGTTTTTATTTAAAATTAATTTTTTAATGAAAATAAAAAAAATTATTTTTTATTGATTTTTCAACATTAATGTTAATATATTATATATGTATATCTAATTTCGCCGATATGCGGTTTAATTCATCAGTTGAATCGTTATAGCACTGTATCATTATCCTAACTGGTTTGATGACTGGTGCGGTATTAATAACACGGTTTATGGGGAAACAGAGATTAAAATTCTACATTTTTGGAGCAATACTAATGTCCCAAAGTGGTTACTCATTAATCACTCTTTACCCATTTAATTGCTACAAGTAGCTCATATCTGTATAGTCTGCAACTCTGCATTTATGATATAGATTACTCAACTATATAGATTACTTGATATAACTAACAACTTGCACTAATTAATTTTCTAATTATTATAGGGATGGTAGTTTACCTGTGTCCTATCTTGAGAAATATGTTATCAAGAAGCTTGGTCTTCCTAGCTATGCTGAGGTAAATTGGTTTACTATCTTTGTTAAATCTAACATCTCTGTGAATAATGTATTGTCATTTCTAAGAAGCTAATTATTTTTATGATTATATTATCTTAAAGGTGGAGATTCAATTATGGGGTCAGCCAGTTTATCCTTCATACACAGTGCAAAACTTATTGGACATGTGGTTGGAAACAATGCCCAAGAATAAGAAGATTCATACAACTGTTGGAAGTTCAGCTGAGGATTTTATTATGGTCCTTTCATATGGACTAAAAGCTTGAGTTGAGAGAACTTATAAATTACTCTGACATGCTTTTACTTTGAAGAATTTTAAGAACTTTATCTTTACTTTTAAGCTCCATAGACCATAGCAGACATATGGTTGTTTTAATGGTATGTGTTGGATATGCATATGCTTTGCACTCTGCAGTAGTTTTCATTGGTTGGTCGAAAAACATGTTTGACATGGGATTTCTTATATGTTTTATGAGGATTTTAAAACTACCAATGTTTTTAATTGCTTTTTTAATAATGAGATACTACTGCTAGCATTTTGATGATGGGATCAATCTGATTTAGTTTCTAGAAACTAAGCCATGATTGATAGTCGTGTGATGAAATTCCCACACTAGTTTTATTAACTCTCGCCTTTTTTACAATATTTTTGATCAAATGCTTACTATTTTTCCAAGCAAAAGATGAATGTTATAAAGTATGTTGAAAAATGATATTAACAAAAATTTGTTGGACCAACATCTTCCTTGATACACATATGGTATAAATATGTTCAGGATCAACATCTTTTTACATTTTTAATTAGTTATTGCTATCATTTTCTATGTTGATAAGGTACTTCATTGTGAATTAGATAAGCTAAAGGGAGGTAGGCGATATTAGTTTAGGTAGTTACACAACTCAAAAAGGTATATGATGTTTGAATATAGTGTCTTTTTATTCTCAGAAACTGCCAAAGAAAGTGAACGTGTTATTTTCACAAGTGAAGAAGTGGTCATTGAAGAGTCTTAAATGACTTTACGATCGTTCATCTTTGTCAAAACTAAATTACTTCTCTACTTTCTTTAACAAATTAGAAGTGGCATAGAGGAATGAAAGTGAAACTATTTAACAAAATTTGTCACTATAGTTGAAGTATAGAGTAGAGAATGTGCTAGGAACCTAAATCCTAGTGACTAAATGTGTAGTTTATAACTTTTAGTTTAGGCACATAAGAGTTGGTCATTCTAAATAATAGAGTACGTATTTTTAGATAAGCATTAAACATGATTTTGAATGAACTAGTTTCAGCTAAATTAATTTTAAGTGAAATTTAAGTTTTAACCCATCACAATCTTCTTCAATATTATTTTCCTCGTTTGAGAGAGATGATTCAAGATATACTGATCCATGTCTCTAACTCAAATTCCATGAGAATTTTTGTATAATCTATTTTTTTATAGCAAACTTGGTGATGCTAACATATCTGGTAATAAAGGAACAAGTTTATGATGACAACCCAATGATCTACAACAATAATCAACTCATCCTAGGAATGGCAAAATGCAGCGGTTAATGGTTTCGAACAAAAGAAGAAAAAAATGTATACACTAATTAGTTCATATATTCTTCCAACAATGAGCTTGAGGTAATGTACTCTTCAATCAACAGCTATACCATGCAACAATGAGTTTTTGAGGTCATGTATTGGTCAATCAACAGTTATACCATGTTAGACCATTTGGACTGACCTATACCTTCTAGCAGATTATTTGAACAATTCTTGGTGAAACACAATAGTGAGATACATATGGGAGGGCTTAAATTTGTTTTTAATCTCTGTAAAGTACAACGATGTTTATTTTCATCCTCATAAAAAATATGGATTTACATCTCTACAACTATTGAAATTAGTGATTTTGGTCCATGACATTAACTCCCTTTGTTTTTAGTGCTGTTTCTTTCCGTCAATCACATCAACACTTCAAAGAGAGAGAAACTTAACACAAGGGACCAAAACTAGGTATTTCAAATTTTACAGTGAGGCAAAAATGGTATGCATGAGCAATACCTACAAACATATTTAAGCCAATATATAAACACATAGAAGCATGCATGAGCAACTAAAAATGGTAGAATATCAGCCACAAGAGCTCGTGAGTTATGGCATACACAATCTAAAAACAAAAGGCAACGCACTTGCTAAAATTACTTCGGTCATATAGCCTAAGCAGACCCAATTATGGAGGTGGAAGTGACAATTACTTTTAATTCATGTATACTTTCAACTTAATGCAGAGACCAAAGTTATATAGAATTCAACCAGAAACCCATAACAGAAAAATAATCGCCTGTAAAAAAACCAAGAATTGGACACTACAAACAAGCCAACAAAATGACCCTATCCCAAATGTTATCTATAGATGAAGTTCCATTAAGATTGTGTATTCATGTCCAACCATAGACACCAAAGAATAGAAAATACAGCACACTGCCAAAGAATTTTAGCATCTTCACGGCAGCCAAAACTTCTGAAGTTAATAAGAAGAAACTGATGTAAATCCTTAGGGAAGACCTAGTTCTCTCCAAAGATGCCAAAAATGTATTCCAAAGGGAGTTTTGAGCTGAACATAGTCCGTCTTCTGAACAAGAACAACATATCACACATATATTAGGGGACAAAGCAATGAGAAGTTTTCATTTTTGTAACATGTCATTCCTATCAAGAATAGCAGGCTAGACAAAAGGTTTGAGCTTAGGGGGGGCTTTGGAATTCCATCTGCATTTATCGAAAAGGAATATTTTTCTAGTTGGAGAATTGATGAGTAATTGACAATAAGGTTTGCAAGAAAAGACTCCCAAGGAAATACCACTCTTTTATCCTTGTTGGTGGAGAATTGAACAGTTTCAAGGAAAACTGAAAGGGGTTTTAGTTCAGTCTCAGTCTTGCAAATTCCTAAAGAAAGTGAAAAATCCAAGTTGGAAGAAGAAGCATTATGAATAAAGGAAAGCTGAGAGAAACCCTTGAATATGAAGAGGGAACATTTCCAACCAAGTATCCTACAGAATTTGATATGATCACCATCCCCCGGAGTCAAGGATACAAGAACCCAAAAAGAGGGGTACCCTTCAGAGAAGAATTTCCAGGGGAGCAAGGTTTCGTGTTTGGTGTCCCACCCATTTGGATGCAAACCACATTTGCTTCTAATAAGTAATAACTTTATGCCATAGAGAAGAAGTCTCAAGGGGGAACACCAAATCCACTCAGCTGGGGCAAGGTGATATTCTTAGGCAACGAATTTCCAAGTCCAACCCCCTTCTCCATAGGCGTATAACTCTCTCAAATCTCTGGGCAACCATTGCCAGAAAGTGAAAAGGGGGGAGAAAGTATTAAGGGATGCTCAAAAGACAAGAATGTATAAGAGTAAACTGACCTCCTAAAGAGAAAAATGCACCTTCCAACTATCTAAACAGATGGATGTCTTAAACTATTTTTGGCTGGGGATTATCTCCTAGAAAGGCATCTTAATACATAAAGGCCATTGACGAGTTTGGCAACTAGCCTAAGTAGCAAGAACATTTAGCATCTGACTATATCACATTCACACTCGCTGGCGCACTTGCGTTCATGTTAACTTTCAGCCAAAACAATCTTAATAAAGATAAGATACTTATAAAAGAATCACTGTTGACCTTCACATGAAAAAGTGATATTAGCAAACTGAATATGGGATATTAAAATACCCTCTCCTTCAACCTTCAGTCCCTTAACCAGCCCACTAAAAACATCAACCACTATAGTAAAGAGAAACAAAGACAAAGGATCGCTTTGCCCCACTCCTCCTTTGCCATTAAATCGGAATTTACCCTCACCAGTACTATCATCAAACAAACAACAATAAGATCACATTATCACCATCACTGTAACAAACCACAATAATTGAGACAAGCATAACATTATCAAACAATACAAAAGTAATCACAGAAAGACTCAGTGCAATGCATATATGCCCAACCAATCAGACAACCCCAACTAAACAACTACTTTTCTTTCACCATCACTATATATTCATCATCATCATCATTGAGAAATCCTCAGAATTTTTTTTAAATAAAAATAAAAATTGCAGAACATAATAATTAGGACAAAGGTAGAATGCAGGTACCATATACTGATATCTAAATATGAATCAGTTGAGAATCATCATCAATTAATCATAGTTTGTGAAATACACTGAGTTAGAGAATTGAATCCAAATTCACAAATTTCCACACATAACTACACCTTAGATTCTTTTCAATTTCTTGACAAACCAAAACGATAAAAAAAATCAAAGACGCGTATAACCACCAGCACCACCACCAGAAGGAGGAGGGTTACCACTAAGCATAGGTCCATACGGCGAATCATGATCATCCACAACAAGATCCTCCGTTCCTCTCAACGCACCATGAAAACAAACCACCAAACCCCAAACTATAACCGAAACCACAACATTGACCCACGCATTCGTCACAAACATCGCCACAACAGTCACAAACCCTAGCCCAACAACCACGGCCATATCGTTGAGTGCGACGAGGTTGAAGAGGTTTAACGGCTCGTCGCCTTCACGGGCGAGGTAGAGGAAGTACCATGCGGCGAAGAGAGCAACGAAGGTGAGGATTGAGAGAGGGTGAGGGAGGAGCGTGAGGAGAAGAACGAGGAGGAAGATGAGGGTGTAGTTGAAGAGAAAGAAGGTGAAGTTTTGGGTGATGCGCGTGGTGGCGTCGGAGAAGGAGGAAGGGAGGGAGAGGGAGGAGAGGGAGAGGAATTGAGGCCAGGGGCGGCGCGTGGATATCACGGATTGGGTAGCGTCTTTGAAATCTGAGAGGAATTCGGTAGAGGAAGACATAATTGGAATGTGAAGAAAGAAGAGATTGTGATGGTGATCGAGGTTTTCGAGCTGACCTGGGAAGTTAGTCAGTTAGAAGAAGTGTGGTACTGTGGTTGGTTGGATGTGTGATGGTCCAAATTGTAATAATGGCCCATTGGTGATTTATTAGGTTTGCTCCATTTTATTTAAGGGTGTGTTTGGTTTGCAATAGAAAATGGAAGGAAATAAAGTTAGAGGAATGAAAATAAGTAGAAAATGGAATGAAAAGTTAGTTGTTTGGTTTAGAAGAAAAATGAATGAAAGAAAGTTATAAATTTTTTCTCCTATTGTTTGGTTGTATAAAGAGGGAAGGGAAAGAAAAATAGTTGTGTCAAATTAACATCCCAAATAAAAAGGTCACATTTAAAATGTTATTTTTACTACTTTGTTTTTAGAATGTACTATATAATTATTCAACTTTTTGTACATTTTCAATTATCTTAACTTGGATAAAATTATTATCTCATGTATTCCACTCAAAGAAGACACAAATGATATATTTGAAACATTTGTAATGAACTTTGAGTATCTATTTTGAAAATTATGCAATAAATAGAAATATTAAACACACTTGACATAATATCAATGTACATACAATATATGACATTCATAAAAAAAAATTTGGTCATCTCCAATTTACATAGTTAAACATTACACATTAATTACATATAAACTATGATGTATCTAATATTCACCACTTCATGTAATTCTCACCTACAAAATAAAATGAAACATAATTATTAATCTAGCATGTCATATATGTAAAAATGACAGTGCAAATAGATATTAGAGGAAGAGGCATTGTGTAAAGTAGAGAATGAGAATGGTGCTTATTTTTGTGAGGAAGAAAGAGAAAATAAGTGAAGAGAGAAAAGTTTGATGAGATAAATGAAAGTATTATAATATTTCCATAAAAACTAGTAGGAGACTCGTGCATTCGCACGGATGGCCGGTAATTTATTTTACATAAATTTAATTGAAGAATGATAAAAATATTATAGAGGGTTACCTCATAAAAGATAATTTATATATATTTTATTGTTAATGTAAAGTTTTCAATGAATGAGATGATGTTGAACATGTTATGTTAAATAAATAAATAGTTTTTTTGAAGAAAAGTTTGGAACACATGTAAAATAAGTTTTAGAATATATGTTATAGATTTTGAAAAACATGTTTATAAACCATATTTGTTGTTATCTTTAGTTGTTAATAAACTTATCATGTATCAATATCTTCAATCTTTTTTGTTTTTAACTCTTGAAATAACTACATATAATTGATTATAATTGGATATTAGTCTAGGTAAATATAACCCCCACACTTTCTAATGTTTCAACTTGAGATTTTATTGATTATCATAGTATAAAAAACCATTAGGGAATTGTCTTTGATAAGCTTAAAAGGTCATGAAGATTGGGATGAATATATTGACATTCAAGAAATATATATGATATTTCTAATATTTTTTAGACATGATTTTTGTTTCAAGTACACAATTTGTCATTTTAGTGATAACCAATCTTGTATCCTTGCATAATTCTTTATACTGGTCTAAATTCCTCAATAGCATTATTGAAGCTCCAACTTTCAAGTTGATCTTATGATAGGGAAGACCAAAGGTTGTAAGTGAGTTTAAAAAGTCAGGAGTTAGTAGGTTGAATGTTTCACTTTCATTAACATAAGATATATCAACTAAATCTATACTCATGTATTTCTTTTCATTACCTATAGTCATGCATTAAAATATTTATTAGTATAAGTTTAATAAATATATTATGTCAAACATAATGAAAATTTAAAGACAACTAAAAAATTCACCTGAAAATTTAAAGACAACTAAAAATTTCACTTGAAAATTTACTTAGAACATATTCATTGATTTGATCAACAATCTTAATCGTTGATGAAGTATTGCTCTAGGTTACAGAAATTGTTCATCCTTGAAGTGATGTTATAGGTTTGATCAACAATTGCACGGGTTCCTCTCCCCTTTATGTAAGTCAAAATAGTAGAATAAAAAATATAAAATAATTCACAATCAACAATTTGAAGTAATAAAATCAAATGAGATAAACAACATTGTTGAAATATACAGGTGATATTTGATATTTATTGACTTGTCTACTCTAAAAAATCAAGACATAAAAATGGAAGTTTAAAGAATCACCAAGTTGTGAGATATTTTAAATATTTAGTCCGACAATAAAATTACATGAGAAATATCACTCTATTTTATCTCAATCCACTTTTCCTTATAGCATAGATTTATAGATAGTATTTTATATAGACACTAATGGATTTAGGATTTTCCATAACATAAGATATTTATCACTCTTGAGTCTTTACTACTACAATGGATTAATAAACCATAATACTTGTATAACAATGTTAGAATGTATTTTATTAAAGCTAGTACATAATTAGTCTTTGTCATAGTTAATAATGGCTTAGCACTTTCAATAACATGAGTTTGATATGAGTTTTGATTTTTTTAAATACATATCATAATATGTAACGCCCCGAAAATCATTTCATATTTAATATATTTAATCTTTTAGAAAAATTGGTAAAGAAAATTTTATGTAACCTATAACTTACAAATCATTTTCACTTTTACCTTATTCCATTTTCAAGACGTCATATTTTCAAACCTTGCAAAAATAAAATTCTTAATACATTAAAGATAATTAAATGAACACAATTATTTTCTAAATACTTCTCATTCATAAAATTCTTGAATAAATACATAATTTTTTACAGGGCGAAATCTAATCATCGCCACAAATAAAAAAACTGCAAATTACAACAAAACAAAAGAGAAACAAAAAGTACCTCACACAGGTTCCTATCACAATAAAACAAAAGAGAAACCTCCTAAACCGAAGGTGCACTGGAAGCCTCGCTAGGGTGTTCCTCCACCTCCGAGTCAGAAGAGATCTCAATGACCTCAACTGAATCTTCTATGCAGATAAGCTCTACATAGTCGATGTTGTCTTCCTCCTCCTCCACTTCATCCGCTCCCCAATCCATCAAGGGGTCCGGGGTGTACCCCCTTGGCATGGCCCCGTCTATCTCTCTTGGCGCCGATCCTGATGATGAGAATCCTGTTTGGGGCCAAGTCCTAACAACATCTGGTACGCCTCGAGCTTCAGCTGGTACAGAAAGTCCGGCGGTTGCAGGTCTTCGGTCGGGCAAAGTGAATGATGCCTCCTGAACTACATAGTAAGGTGGAAGATGCAGAACTGAGCCATTGCTTACTCGATCCAGCTCCATGTCGCAAGGACCTGTGTAAGTGTGTCGATTACCCTCAACACTCCAAGTCCCCTCCTGAGACATAGTGAAGCGATATCCTCGGATCAGTGCAGATGAGTCAATCTGAACATGCGTACAAATTCACCATAAGAAAAGAGAGGGAGTAAAACATCTATGAGAACACACGAGTGCAGATATATCATGTGATCATACATAGAATTACACAGAATAATACACCAAGACAACACACGAGTACATATATATCAGGTGATCATACAAGCATATAATAACGATGAATGAAGTATAAAACTCGAGAATTTAGAATCAATATCAAAGAATATCATGTATGCAATACGATGCATGAGTCCACCATCCTTACTCCTTTATCCTCCCAATAACTATTCAGAAATAACCGAGAGTATAGTTCTCATAACAAGTCGATTTGATCACACCAAAATTATTCCTCGCAAGGATATATGATCGATATGTTCCAATGAAACTGTCCGTTTCAGGATGGTGTCATATCAAACACTTTTTAGGCATCCCTCTCATCGATCCTGATTGCAGAGAGGGATTGTCAGAGACCGTCTAGTTTGCACTGTGAGCACTGTCCGATCCAACATAATCCCTCATCCAGGAATACATGGGACTCGTCTCACCTAGACTCTCCCTTAAGACTTTGCTGAAGAATCGCCCCCATCAACGCCTTCCCTCTCAACATCTCGGGGCTCATTCGTCTCCCGTACATTTGCTCTCCACTACTTCATTTTTTACCATGGATATGCACCCTAACCGAAATTAGCAAATTATGTCTTTTAATCCATCTTTTCTAGCGATCTGCCCATCCTAAGACATCTCCCATCGGGAATGCTTCTAGTGGGTCTCGATCTTAACATATAAACAAAAAGAGAATAATTTCGGCACCACTACGAACCATCGCTGAATTATCCTGGACGACTCTCAAGCCAAACCTCTTACGGTCAGACGATCTTGCTACATGGGCACAACATAATACTTCTTAGCACCACTGTGAACCACCGCTGACTCATCCTGGACGACTCCTCTAGTCAAGCCTCTTACGGTCAAACGATCTCGTTGCGTGGGCATAATATCACACCCTCGACCTCACCTTTAACAAAGCAATTCATTACTTTTATTACTTTCAAGAATTTCATATAGTTATTTACCTTTACAACTTCTTAATGACAAACATGCCATTAGGATCTCGTATATATAAGAGTTATCGTTCAGACGACTTAAAAAGAAGTCATGTTTGTATGGAGCCCTCTCGCTCAAGCGAGAGCTATCTCGCTCAAGCAAGGGCACATCCATTTTTTAGGCATGTGTGGCTTAAGCGAGAGCTGTCTCGCTTAAGCGAGAAAACAATCAGTTCTCTTGGTGCCTATTTTAGCTCAAGCGAGAGTTGTCTCGCCCCGAGCTAAAACACTCGTTTAAAATGTACAATTGCAATAAATGAAGAACTGTTTAAAATGTACCATAGAAATAATATACCAAAAGTACTAAAATATCCTCATAAATAACATTTGTCAAGTTATGTGAGTATCTAATATATGAATGGTATCTCAGACTATTCATTTTGTAGGACTCTAAAGACCACTTAAGGAAATTTTGCCATACACTACTTTATACCTCGTTGGTGTCCTAGATTTCTTCTTCTTCGTCAACACTTGATTTAACCTCTCCTACAAGTAGAATGCATGAGTTCATTTCAAAATCTAGTAACTTGTGGAGTCAAGTAATAATTCACTAATAAAGTTAAGTCCTTGGCCATAAAACACCAATCACTTAATACCCCTCTCCTTCAAATAAGAAAAATCAAAAGATATCCTACCTACAACTTTATGTATTCCTTTTTCTTCATTTTAAACTCATACATTTGTTGAGTCCTTACTTGCTATGGTAGAATTCATATTCACATTTGCAAGAGTCGAAGTTCAGCCAATTTGAAGTTGATGTTTTGCAACAACACCTTGAAATAATTAAGCAAAGTAGATCTACTTTCTAACCTAGTTATTAATAACCATTCTCTGAAATTCATCCCGCTCTTGTTGTAGCTTCTTAGTTTTGAACTTGAGAGCTGCAATATTTAAAGCTGCCTAGAAAAATAATAATTATCACAAGAATGAAGTTCCCACAAAAAATTAAATTAAATATAATAGCATAACTATGTAACAAAAGAATTTGTGTGCTTGCAACAAAAATAGCTACAATTTATTCTTATCCTTTGCATAAGATAAAAGAATGCTTTAAGTTTCTCAAATGCAGATTCTGAAGCATGTCCTCACCGTACTAGTAATGGTTACTATCTCTTTGTCTTTGACATGCAATTTATTTCAAGCCTCTCAACCTTAGCCTCCAATCTTGATATATCGGATAATAGTCTATGACATTAAAAGAAGAAACACTATCATTTGTCATATACTAATGTTATCTTAGACAATCCAAATAACGAAAATGGAACCTAACATCATTCTATTCCATTTGTTTTTTTATGTAGGAATTACCTTTGTCTTTGTTCATGAGAAGACTTTCTAAATTCAAAATCGTGTTGTCTCTGTTGAAGCAAGAAGTATATGCCATTGCAAGTCTCCTTAATTGCAAGAACTATATGCCATTGCAAGATGGCTGAAAATAAAAAGAAATCCACAAAAGTTAGTTTAAAAGTATTAACAAAGTGGAAAATTCAATAATTTAACACATAAAAAATTTATATTCAATGTCATACTTATGACATGGATGTTTTTGCAAATATCATGCTCCATTATTAATGTGAGAAGTTCATAGTCGTATATGGATGAAAGATCCACTTATGTGAGTATTAGATAAATATTGTATGACCTTCCCTTGAGTATTTCCCATGCCTTTAAGCCATCTGGAAGGACAAAGTTTCTCAAATCAAAAGCTTCAATAAAAAGGAAAAGTAGATAGAAGAAAAATCATATGGCAAACAAATAGAAAAATAATCATGTGAGCGTTATGGCTTAAGCCTATAATTTATAGACTACCAAGTTGGAAGGTGTCATTACCATACAATCCTTGAACTTATACCGATCCCAATTCCCCATCCCACACCTATAAGAAAATATATTTTTTCATTCATTATCTTCAAATGGATGAATTTATTAAACAATGTAGAGAAATGTTAAACACACATAAAACTTAAACCACAATCATTCAGACATTTCGTCAAACACCTTATGATTATTAACATAAAAATGACAAAATGTGAACATTCGGGTAACATTTGCCACAATTAGAACAACAAATGAACTTGACCGGTCACAACAATGCTTCTTACGTTCGCAGAGAAAGTAACACAGTTGAAGGAAAATCAAATACAACAAAATCCTGAGTTTAACACAATATTTCGTATAAAAAAACATAGAAATCTGAAAATTTTGATATGAAAAAATGGGATAATCATACACAACAAACATAGCAAATGAAAATGCATACTTTCTTTCAAAATATAAAGAAGGAGATGAAGATGAAGAAAGAAGAAAGAATAAAGAAGAAAAAAGAAAGAAGAAGGAAGACAAATATATGTTTCAGCAATAGAGGATATGAAAAAATGGGATAATGATACACATCGAGCATACCTTAGGCAAATGAAAATGCATACTTTCTTTCAAAATATAAAGAAGATGAAGAAAGAAGAAAAAGATCTATTTTAGTAACATAGGATATGAAAAAAATGGGATAATCATACACAATAAACATACCTTAGGCAAATGAAAATGCATACTTTCTTTCAAAATATAGAGAAGAAGATGAAGAAAGAAGAAAAAAATATTTCAATAACAGAAGAGAGAGATGAGTTTTTTGGTAGAAATAGAGATAAGTTCAATTTGATTAGTAGATAGGTGTGGCCAAAGAAAGAAAGTGGACTATATGCACGTGTAACCATATAATATTTATGAATTCAAAATTCAAACCATCTTGTTTCTAGGAAATACTGTGCACTCAATGATTGATTTTGTTTGTTTCTAAAAATTATATGCACTATGTAATTCCTTTTTTATTTTTAAAGAAAATAATTTTGGAATGATAAATTTAACCCTTGAAAACACCAATATCAACCATAGGAGATATCCATTTTTGTAATACCACTAACCTTTTTTATTCTTATATAGAAAGTAGATTATGCTCTCATTCCACATTTCTACTCACATTTGGGGGGAAAATTTTTTAGCATGGGCCCCTCCTCTTTTCCTATGTAAACTAAACAAGGGAAAAGATATTTTTCCTCCTTTTTTTCTTCCACCCCTTTTCATTCCTTCCATTTTCTTCAATACCAAATACATCCTAAAAGATTTATTTGCATTTTTATTTTATCATTTTATTATTGCATTTGGAAATCCTAAATGACATTAAGATACTAGTTTGAGGTGAGCATGAACATGTTATACTAGATCACTTGATTTGGCCCGATCAATATCATACCTGAATATCGTTGGGTTAAGGTCAGATTCGAGTTCAGAAAATAAATTCGGATAATATTCAGGTCGCGTAAAGAACCAACATGATCGACTTGACCCATCTCATGACCACTCATTTATCATGTTTTTATATGTGTTCATTCGAATGTATATACAATAATGATATTTTTTGGTCGAACGTATAATTGATTATCTAATTTTTTCATTATATATATATGATTAACATTATATATATATATATATATATACATACTCATAATAATTAGTAATATTAATTGGAGGGACTTTGTCTATATTCTATTTAATTGGGTCTAAGATCAGGTTCACATCAACCTTTAGGGTTGGGTTAGCTTTAAGTCCAGGATCAGGTTCAGGTTCAAAAAATAACTCCACCAACATTTAGGGTCCAATAAGAGATAAGCTTTACTAGACCCAACTCGACTCCTACTTACTCCTAATACTAGCTAGGGATGAGCATGTGCCGGGTTGGGATAGGTTAAGGTTTGTCCTTACCCGACTCTAAATATTTGTCCGGTCATTTTTTGAACCCGGATGCGGCTCTAAACCCGAAGTTAACCTTACCCTAAATATTAACTGGGGTAGCCTTTAAACCTGATCCGACCTAGACCCGATTAAATATAATGCACACTCATTTTAGATAAAGACTTCTCAATGTTACTTATTATTATGAATATGTAATTTGACATATAAAATGATATATGTATATATATTATTATTAATCATGTATATATGATGAAAAATTAGATAATCAATGATACTTTCGACCAAAAGATATCATTACCATGTGTACATTTGAGTAGAAACATATACAAGCATGATGAGTGAGTAAGTGATCATGGGATGGGACGGGTCGGGTCATGCTTGGTCCATACCCGACCCTAAATATTGACCGAGTCTATATTTTGAACTCAAACTCAGCCCTAGACCCAATCAAACCCAACACTATTCGGGCCGATCATAAACAAGTCATGCTAGGTAAGTGGGTAGGACTAATCACCCCTAATACTAGCTACTCAAAAGTAATTTAACAGATAGTTAAATTGTTGAAAAAATATAAATAGATTAAAAAACATAATTAATTATAACAAATGTTATATAGACATTTAAAAATTAGTTTTTTTTATTAGTAGTTTGATAAATTAAAAATAAGTATCACATATAATCAGTATTATAAAATTTGGATCGAACCGTATAAAAAATGAATTGACTCACTTTATGACTCTAACCATTTATGCCTAAAATCGGTTACTTAGATGGTCGGACCGATTGAACCGTCTGAGTCAATAAAAAATATTTGTCACTTATTTGTAGTTATATTTGTCACTTATTAATTTATATTTTAGCATTGTTTAATTAAATTTTAAACTTATGTGCACTTTTATTTGACGACATTTTCAACTTATTTGTGACATTTTATGGTAGCGAAATATTCTCTATTGATTATTTAATTAGGTATAATAATATTTTGAAATTTCGAATATAGAATTATTAAATAAGGATAGCTAATATTATGATTTTTAGTATTTTTTTTATTAAATCGAGTTAACCAGTTCAATTATTAATCTATTGGTCCAACCAGTGACTCAGAGTCGTGACTGAGTTATGAACTAGTCCGATTTTAATAATACTACATATAATAACCAAATTAAAATTGTGTTAAATATATATATATATATATATATATATATATATATATATATATATATATATATATATATATATATATCTGACTAAATTAAAACATGTAGCATATACGAACCAAACTAATATGTATTGATAACATCATTAGAACTTAGAAAATTAGATAGCATGATGAAAACTTATTTATTAATAAGGATTTATTATGTATATACCGACAATGTAAGTGTTTTTTACCTCGTCAGCAAATTATTCACCATTGATTTGTTAATCACTATTGACTCTATAAAAAAATAACACAAATTAATGATGAATAATGTACTGACAATGTAAATTTAATCTGTTGATAATGTAAAAAAGTTACTGTCAGTGTATATATTTTAAACTTTATTAATAATTGCATATGTGAAGATCATTTTTACATTTTGCACCTAGAGATACTAAATTAAACATGTACATCATAAATATATAGTTATGCCAAAAAAAAGTGAAAATATTTTCAACATATTATTGTAATCGACGTTCTTGGACGAATAGAAAAATTAATAATTAGGTTTCTTGCACGATTTTCAAAAAGGGAAAGAGAAATATTTGTAGATGGGAGGAAAAGTTGAGAAATGTTCAATTGAAGAACTAGGTCTTGAAGATGAATCAGAAAGACCCAGCAATGCATACTAGGATGAGCATGGTCTCCTGGTTGGAGCAACACTGATATGTAGGACTAAAATCGAGTCGAACCGAGTCGAATCAGAGTTCAGTTCGATAAGGATTGACTCAGCTTGAAACTCGACTCGATTTCGATACGAGTTATTTTTTTAGCTCGAATTCGGCTCAGTTAAAGTTCGTGATCCGTTCGGTTCAATTCGAATGGTTCATTTGAACAACTCAAATAATTAATTAAAATTTGAAAAATACTTCAAAAGGTTATATATATATATATATATATATATATATATATATATATATATATATATATATATATATATATATCTGACTAAATTAAAACATGTAGCATATACGAACCAAACTAATATGTATTGATAACATCATTAGAACTTAGAAAATTAGATAGCATGATGAAAACTTATTTATTAATCAATTTCTAGCTCAAGTTCAACTCATTTGGTTAATGAACCAAGTTTATCAAGTTAAATAACGAATCAAGTTTCAAACGAATACCGAGTTAGTTCGGTTCATTGTTAGACCTACTGATAAGTATCTACTTGACAACTCCAAGAGTAAGATCCAGGGGAAGAGAAACAAATAAAGAACTAAATCTTTTCCATGTTTTTTATGTCCATGTGTACAAATGTCAATTTTCTGATAATATATTGTAACAAAATAGAAGAACATGACCAACAAAGTGTTATTCTAGTGATGTAAATAATTAGTTCTTTACATAAGGTTGAGGATACTCTTGATAGCACACAAAAATAGTTCATGATTACATTGATGTCCATTTCTTTAATGGTACTGTCTAAAAAACTAGACCTCCATGCAATTTGTTATATCACACGCATATTGTTAGAAATTCATAATTTCTAATTAAGGTAAACATCATATATTTAATACAATTATATTGATTATTTATTTTGGGTTATAAAACTTATGACAATCTCTAGGGGCTACCTTTGTTTAGAATCGTTTTAAGCTTGAATTTATGAGTGATTTATAAGGAAATTTGGTTTTGAGTTTATTTAAGGTTTTAGGCTAATTTTCGGATGGAGTGTGATGGATAATTGGGTTAGGGTTGTGTGTTTGGGGTTGAATACTTTAGGTCACGGCTAGGGTAGTTGTTTTATGGCTTTTGTGAGGGTTAAGGCTACAGTTGAGGATTGTGATTTAGGATGATGAATGACTTCTTGGAAAGGTCTTGATTTGGTAGGTTTTAGGATAAGTGTTGAGGTTGTTCGATGGACAGGTTATGTAGGGTTTTGGATTAAGGTTGGTTACCTGCTTTAGATGAGGATGACTTGGTTTAGGGTAGGTATTTGAGGGCTGCTGGTCACGGTTGATCTTTAGTGAAGGAATTTAATTTGTAGTGTGAGTGAGGCACAATGGAATATGGGAAAGATAGGAAGGGGAAAGGTGCCACAAGTTAAGGTAACTTGATAAGTTAAGTGAGGTTCGCCACAAGCTAGGAAGCTTGATAAGAACATTAATGATGGTCACGACCACTTAGATAATTTAGGAGATGACTTCTCAACTAAAGAACTCAGATTTTTAATCCAAATAAAACTTAATTTTATTAACGAATAATCAAAATTATAAATAGACAGATTTGCCTTACTGAAAAGATAAAGATAAAATCTAATTTACAAATTGAAATTTGAAGATAAAATCTTAACTAACATAATCTTAACAAACATAATCTAATTTGATCAATTTTGGTTGGATTGAGTTGTTGGATGAGTTGACTTGAACTTGAAGTTGAAATTCCACCCTAGACTTGGTCGAGGTCCTCTAAGGTTGGCTTTAGTTTGCACACGGTTTGATCCTATTTTTAAGGGTCTTGGAAGCGACTTGGCCTTCATGGAATCTGGTTGAGCTTAGCTTGATTAGGATAGCCGTGACTTGATATTTACCTTATTTTTAAGGGGCTGATTTATTACCTATCTTTGAGGCTTTATCTTCCATAATTTGAGCCCCCTATCTATTCACACATGATTTGGCCAACCGAAATCATGATATTCCTCATATTATCTTTATAATACCTTCATGATAATTCTTTTAATCAACTTAATTTCCCTTTGAAATAGTTGGATGAAACAAGCTCCTTGCCTTTCTCTTACATGTCCTAGTCATGTCATGTCTTGTCCTTGGCCTTATACAAAAGTTTGTAGCCGTGTCAATCTAGCCATATTGCACTTGTCTTAGCCGTGACTTCCTTTCCTTGTCAAATTTGTTGGGGATGTTTGAAATATGTTATTATATGATGTCCCACATTGCCTAGCATTAGAGTAGGGTTGAATATCAATGTTATATATTGGACTCAAGTTCCTTGTTGTAATGTGCACCAGATATAAGCACCAAATAGAAACACCCCAAGGGCAGGTGGGCCCATGGGTGTGATAAGGTTTGTAATCATTATTCTCTAATAATATCTTGGTAACCGCTCAGCGTTCACGGGGACGTAGGCACGATTGGCCGAACCCTATTTACAAATTCCTTTGTTTCTTCTCTTCTCTATTTATTCTATGTCCTTTATTTGATTGTTTGTGGCCAATGTTGCGCAACTATCGCTTTCGCTGCACCAACAATTGGTATCAGAGCCAATTGGTAGATGGCTCTTAACCCTGACATCAGATAAAGCCTAAAGAGGGTGAAGGCGTGATGGCTAGACAAGGTGTGTCAAAGGTAATGGAAAATATAGAGTATATCAGTTGAGGAAGAATGAAACATGGCAGAACTGTGGTGTGGACGATGTATATGTTGATCTAGCATCCTAGAAATTCATGTACTGGATTAGGATCAAAGTGGAGATAGAGACTCATGTGTTGAGTTTGACCCAGAGATAGGTGCTGACAATATCTCTCTAGATGTTGAGAGATTGTTCTCATTTGAGATGGGAAGTGGAATATCCTAATGGCGTGTGTGAGACGTCATAGTGAAAGATGTTAATTGTTAGCATATCCACAAAAGCATAGAGGCGCTCACTGACTTTGATGTAGGGTGTAACATTGGCATTGGCTTTGATGCAAGTTGTAACACGAGCATTGGTAGATATGCGAGGGTGTAACATGGGCATTGACTTGGATGCAAGGATGAGACACAAACATTAGGGTGTAACATGGGCATTGGCTTTGAGGCAAGTTGTAACACGAGCATTGGTAGAGACGCAGAGGTGTGACATGGGCATTACCTTGGATGCAAGGATGTGACACAAACATTAGTTAGCATTGACGCAAGGTGTGTGTTGTGGGTATACTCCTTATGGTGGAGTATGATAGTTCTTTTGAACTAGGATTATCCGAGTAGACAATGGTGGTAGCGGTTGAAGCTTTCCAAGGAAGCTCTAAGGTTCAGTTTGACTGAGTATTGAAGAGGACGATTGTTGGTGAACTTTTGTGTAGAGGTTCTAATATATCGAAAGACTTCCAAGCAATAGGTGACTAGGCGGCGTGTTCCATTTTATGGTGGTACATGAAGTTGCACTACAAGTTTGGAGAGCTAGGCTCTTGGTAACATCGTCAAGGATACTCATAAGGTCTATGTTGTAGGGAGCAGTTAAAGAGAATTAGACATTGAACAAGGTGAAGTCATATATTCGTTAAGGTGGAGATTCTTGTATAGATTTCCTAAGGAGCGAGATATTCGTCTATTTCAATCAAGGTGAAGATTATTGGGGATGTTTGAAATATGTTATTATATAAAGTCTCACATTGCCTAGCTTTAGAGTATAGTTGAATATCAATATTATATATTGGACTCAGATCCATTGTTGTAATGTGCACTAGATATAAGCACCAAATAGAAACACCCCATGGGTAGGTGGGCCCATGGGTGTGATATGGTTTGTAATCCTTATTCTCTAATAATATCTTGGTAACCGCTCATCGCTCCCGGGGACATAGTCACGATTGGCCGAACCCCGTTAACAAATTCTATTGTTTCTTCTCTTCTCTATTTATTCTATGCCCTTTATTTGATTGCTTGTGACCAACGCTGCACAACAATCGCTTCCGTTGCACCAACAAAACTACTTGACCACTAATGGACCATGTTACAATAAATTCCCAACCCTCCCATAATGTATTGAAATGAAATATTTGGCATAAAATAAACTTCTAAGACTATATGAGAATAAGTTCTCAGTTATTTATAACAATGTAAATAAAACTAAGATAAGTAAATTCCCTAAGGACATAAATATCCTTCTCCCATGCCCTTTTTGGGTCAATTGTGTCCTTTGAGACCTTAAGGACTTTTGTATTAGCTCTGGCCCTAGTTGTAGGACATCTTTCACCTCTCTTGCCCTTTGATTCATATGCTGCCATAGGAGGGTTTACATAAAAAACAAGTGATCTAATTAATGATAACCTATAAGACTTCTAAAATTGATAACGAATATGAGCTTAATGAGTGGATACCCAAACGGTTAACCTATAGGGGATAATGGGAATCCTATAAGTTAACACATAAGGAACAGTTATGGTCCACAATATACCAAATCACATGTAGTTTTCACCTCTTCCCATCAGAGATAAAACGAGGTTCACAAAATGAATTAATGATTTGATTGAGGAAGGCCATCATACCAAAATTCTTTCAAAAGAGATATCAAAGGAGTAGAACAAAGAACGTGAATTCGAGTATAACTTTATATTTTGTTTTATATTATGTGTGAGAAACATAATATTTAAGATCCTATATTGGTATTTCACTAATCTACCAAATTTCTAACACATATATTATATATTCTTTGCTATAGAAAAATGAGATGAAAAGTGGTATAATCACAAGCAAATATTATATATTCCGATTCCAGCTTCACATTAAAGGATAAGAATTTTCTGTGACAAAGTAATCATGTTCCTGTGTACCTAGCTAACCAAACTACATAGAATAATGTAAAAATATTAATTTATGTTATTATAATATTTCTTTTTAGTTAAGCTAAATTTTTTAATTGAATGTAGACACCAATTATAATAGAAATGAAGACAAGTGATCCTCATCCTACATAAGGAACATTTCCTTCGATAGGAAGAAATCAAACTTGGCGTTAACACGGTTTCTTTCTGTATTACATTTATTTAGAAATATGTCTCTGTCTTACTTATTTATACAGCATATTTAAATAATAATTGAAATCTCTAAAACAAATTGAGACAGCCACTTGTATTATACGAGGAAATGGATTGAGAGTGTCAATTTTTATCATTAAAGCACCCAATTATAAAATCAAATGGGTGATTGATTAGGGAGTCATATGTTTGATTTTTATTGGGTAACATTTGGGTTCCACTATTTTATATTGAGTATGTGAAAATATTCACTAACAAAGTTAGGCCAAATATGATAAGAATATTTCAAATGGGAATATGATTTATTTTTTGATATAATCAATAGTATTATATAAATAAGAAACTAATGTTTTGTTGAGTTGCATGTTTTTCCTCCTAACTCCTAACAATCAATACTTTGACTTTAAACCTAATATGTCACATGAGTATTTACTAAGATGTTACCACACTAAACCAATATTGTATTGGTTAGAATATATGCATGTGGCTCAGAAAAAATCCAATGACAATTTTAAAAAATAAATCATAAATAATTCAACCATCAAAATTGGTCCTCTCAATTTTTTATTATTTTTTCTAAAATGGAAAGATCCACAAATCAAATGCCCATATTTTATGGAGTTAGAATTTTTTAGAGAGATAAATATCGACATAAATAACATGAAAAATATAAAGATATAACATTTTTATTATTTAAATATAATTATATGAATATATATTTTTATTGTAAGTGTAAAAATAAAATTTTGTCAAACCTAATTCCATTTTCTCTCCAAAAGTTATAAGAATATTTATATTTATAGTATATATTTATATTTATATATCTATACTATATATAAAGCCAAAACTTAAAATAACTTCTTTTATGATGTAATTTTCATTTCCTATATTGCCCTTAACATTATTTAATTTTTACAAAAAAACTATATAATCCTAAGAAACTACCACTAATGTATTAATTAACCACATATCTCACCTTAAATTAAACATTATCATAATCACACAAAAAATATAATATAAAGTACACCGAACACAATAAATACATTTAATTCAAAAATAAAATATATAAAAATTGAATATGTAGTATCACACAATATTTGCCGGCAGACACGAAGTGTAACTTCCACTACAGTATAATTTTCACTTCTTGTTTTGCCCTTAACATTATATAAAGGCAAAACATAGTGTAACTTCCACTACGGTATAATTTCCACTTCCTGTTTTGTCCTTAACATTATTTAATTTTTACAAAAAACACATCTAACCCTAAATAATCACTACCAACGCATTAATTAACTACACCTCTCACCTTAAAGTGGATATTATCATAAATACAAAAATTATAATATAAATTACACATAATACAACAAATATATTCCAATTCTAAAAAATGAAATATATAAAATTAGATACTTAATACTATATAATATTGACCGACAGACACGATGTGTCTGTACACACTAGTAATTTATAAAAGAGAAAAAAAATATTAACAGTTTTTATACTATTATTATATTATTCGCTATTTATTTTCAATCATCATTCATTCTTAAATATAATTAAATAAAATTAATAAAAATGAATTATGTACTAACTTTTAAATCTTTTATAACTGTGGCCCATAATTTATTTATTTTTTTTGTAAAACTACTTCAACACAATAAAGTCTAATATTTCTCTAAGTCTAAAAAGGGTAGGGAAGACAAAAGAAGACTTTAGAGCCTCTCTAACAGAGTATATTTGGCTCTGTCTTCCCTTTCACTTTCACAATACTCAACTTAGAGACTATTTCTCTTGTCATTTTCCGTGGACATGGTTTTGTTGAATATTTATACTTTTAGCCCTCACTCACTTTCCCCCCAAACCCTTAACCTTTTCAATTATTATTATTATTCAAAACGATCATACTTCTATTACATTTTTCAGCAAAGTTCAAAATTTTCCTAGAAAATTTCCTGATTCAATTGAAACCCAATTTTACTTCGCTACATTTCAGAATTTGTGAAAAACTTATAAAAAAAGAAAGAAAGAAAAAGGGTCCAATTTTGGTTCTGAGTTTGTATTTATCTGATGGGACAATCGCAATCCAAAGACGAATTGCTCTACCAGCAAGTCATTTATGGGAACGTTGAAGGAATCAAATCCCTTAATAGAGAAGGTGCAGGCCTTGAGGTAAAATTTCCGAGTCAAAATCTCATGTAAAGTGTGAATTTTGTAAGAGAAAAAATGTATATGGCAGTGTATGAGTTCTGGTGTATGATGTAGTGACTGTGTATAAGTCTTTATATTAACAATTTATAGATATTACACTTTTTTTTAATGGGTAGTGGGTTAATGGGATTGAATACATCCGATGTTGATTTTGATGGTTTTGTTGATAATTTTGATGCAGTGGATGGATATAGAAGGAAAGACACCCTTGATTGTTGCTTGTATGAATCCTGAGCTTTATAATGTTGCTAAAACTTTGATAGAACTTGGAGCCAATGTCAATGCTTACCGTCCAGGTATGATTTATGAGTGCATTAGTTTGATTATTGGGAAAATGTTGCGGATTGGTATGACTGGAATTGAATGGTATAGAGTCAATTGCCATTGAAATTTTTTGATGCTTGGTAGTAAAATTAACCCTCAAACTTAGGACTCTGGGAGCTTGAGTTGTGTAGTTTTTATGTTTACGGAAATTTTAGATTTCTTCTTATTTGAGATGGTTTTTTCTTGTTTATCGTTGTTGTCATCAGTGATGTTCATGGACAAGTATTGTTGTGGTGGAAATTGAAAAAGGAACTTGATTTATATTTTCAATTTGATTCATCTATTGGTTTCAACTATTTTTTAGGTCGTCATGCTGGGACTGGTTTCAACTATTTTTTCGGTTGTCATGCTGGGACACCATTGCATCATGCAGCTAAAAGGGGCCTTGAAAGTACTGTCAAGCTACTTCTTTCTCATGGAGGTAAAATCAAGTGTTTACATATCAGCAAAGCTTGACTATTTCCATTCATTTGAATTTTAGAAATCCAACAAGTGTTATTTGATTTTCAATTGTGAATATATTTTTATGGGATTTACTATTTGATCTTTTCAGCCAATGCTTTAGTCTTGAATGATGATTGTCAAACTGCTCTTGAGGTTGCAAGGGCCAAAGGGCACACCAATGTTGTTCGTGCATTTGAGGTACATTTAAACTTTGTCATGTAATATTATTGTGTTGAAGTATGAAGTTGAATGAGCTGTTTGTTTTCTCTCTCTTCTCTTTATCATGATATCTGAAGCATCTAAGTTTTTCAACTTATCACAAATGGGCGGGGTGGGCTATAATATTGAGCTAAGAATGGGGTGGACTGTCAACTAACCAGATGTCAATGGAGTTTAGTGTAATTTACTCTTAACTTAGAAGATGGTTGTGGTTTCAGATTTCTGGGCATCAATCATGCTCCAATTTCCTGATATATATCCATTGTTGATAACTATTTAAACCACTGTCGGGAAACCGGATTTACTTTATTCTCTGTTTTTTGGTAAGAAAATTGAGTGGTCAAATTGAAATTTTCTGCAATTTTCTAAAGCTTTATGGTTGCACAGTATTTGATGTACTACAAACATTATATTCAAAGATGGGGCAATCCTTTTTATTTCACAGAAATTTGCAATTTCATTTACTTCATCACATCTAGAAACCGGTGCATTTCTAATATAGTTTATATTAAGTAATTCCCAATCTCAATATTTTGGACAATACCAAATAATAATGCCTGATTCCCTTTCCACCAGAATATTATTTTACTTTATTTTGCCTCTGGCAGTTGGCTGATTTCAGTCATTCAAATCATAACAGCATATATTAAAACCATTTCCATTATCTTTATTTCTGTTATCTTCTCTGTGAAATGCTTTCTTTTATAGGACTTACATTTTTTGCTTTTCAAACTGATTGTAAAAAAAGGGTTTCTGATAGTCCATTTGCAACCTAGAAAATGTTTAAAAGGTTTCATCTAATAAATCTGTCCATGCATGACTCCCTTGCTCTGTTGCTCATTGCATGATGCATTAATCCTCGGTTTTTTTCAGGTAAATCCACGATTTTTGCATAATGATTTGGCTATAGTTCCACCAGCAACACCACCAGCTGCAGAAGACCCAGAGCTAGCTATGGCTATCCATGCATCCCTTCAGCATGCCATTAATGACAGGTCACCTTTCCCAGATGCCCATCCAAACTTTGAAGCAAGCTCCTCAACTGGAAGGAACAATACAAGCAAGCATGGTTTTGTAGGTACAAAAAATCCAAATACCAGTGGAAGTATGAATTTACATGAAGCTGAGCAAGGTGGCAATAATCAGCATGTCCAAATCCTTGAAAATGATATTCTCTCTGATGGGCATACTACTAGTGGCCTGGATTTCAATCCATCGGTGCCTCCAGTTACTGTCGTAGTTCTAGTAGGTGGCCCGATTCAATATCCGTCAATTGATTTAAGCCCAAGTGATACGTCATCTCCAGTTGTTGACAAAAAAAATGCTGATGAAAATAGTTCTTCGTGTGTTATATGCTTAGACGCTCCAGCAGAAGGAGCATGCATACCCTGTGGCCATGTTGCTGGATGCATGTCTTGCTTGAATGAGGTCAAAACAAAGAAGTTGGGTTGCCCAGTATGTAGAGCTAAGATTAACCAGGTCATAAAGCTGTATCATGTTTGAGATTTTGGAACTCTTGGAGTGACTAATTAAGCTAATAATCATCACAAAGAAATGAAGGAAGCAAGGATCACAAACTGATTTCCAAATTCCTTCTTCCTTCATGTTTATTTTTATGTTTATCATTGGGCCTTCTCTAGTTTTACTTTTGGCCCATTCCTTCTCTTAGTGAGTTTTAGAAGGTTGTTACTTTTCAGGGGTGGTTATTTTTGTTTTGAATAACCATCAAAAGTTACTATAAATAGCCATGTACATTCCCATTGATAATCAATAAAAAATTTCCTTAAGGTATTCTTTTAATCATCTTCACGTTCCTTTTGTTTTCTCCCTCATTTCGTTTTTCTTTCACTTTCCAAGATGGGATACCATGTTTAACATGGTATTAGAGCCATCTCTGGGTAAAATCATCTCTGCTGCAAACATCTTTGCTCTTCTTTGATTCTATCTTCTTCTCCATTTCATTTTCACGTCGACATATTCATCCTAATCTTCACAAATGGAAACTCGTACCATCCAACCTATGATTCCGATTCAAGATCCATCTTCTCTGTTCTTTATGCACGTCAATGAGAACCTTGGAGTAGCTATTGTTTCAAAGCTTCTCAATGGTGAAAAATACCATTCTTGGTCCCGAGCCATGTCCTTGAAAACCAAGAATAAACTGCATTTCATAGATGGTTCTCTCATGAAGCCTTCAATCGATGATCCAACATTCGCTGCTTGGGACAGATGCAACACATTGGTGGTATCTTGGCTTATTCAATCAATTGATGCCTCAATGACTCAAAGTATTCTATGGATGGATACTGCTTTGGAGATATGGCAAGACCTACATGAAAGGTATTATCAAGGAGATATATTCATTTCAGAATTATTCACTGAGATTCACATATATAAGCAAGGTAGTCTTAGTATAGGAGCATATTATAACCATATCAAGGGACTATGGCAAGAATTGGATAGCTTCAGACCAATTCCATCATGTGCTTGCATACACAAATGATTTTGCCACTTGATTCCCACTATAAAAGGATACAAAGAAAATGACTATATCATTTGTTTACTTAAAGGCCTTAATGACCAATAGGAGGGGGTAAGATCTCAAATTATATTGATGGATTCTCTCCCTTCCATCAACAAGGCATGCTCACTTCTAACTCAGCAAGAAAGGCACATTAATTCACATTATGGTGAACTAAGAATTCTTATAAACACTGTTGATACTAGATAATAATAATGGGAATGAATTGGGAGATACCTTTAGAGGCAGTAGAGGGAAAGGTAGAAGCAATAGAGGAAGAAACTCTTCAATAATCTCAGGAGGAAGAAGAACAAAGCTTTGTAGTTTTTGTCATAAGACAGGTCACACAATTGACCAATGCTTCAAGAAACATGGATTCCCTCCGGGTAACTTGAAGAACTATAGCATCAATAATGTGACTTCATCAGAAGAAGAGCACTATAGTATTGAATCACATAATGAGGCTAAGGATGATGGACTGATCTCATGGGTTAATATCACCCCTCAACAACACCAGACTATGCTTTCTATACTGCAACAACCTACTTCAAAAACCCCTCACATTGCAAATCAGTTCAACACACATACAGATGGTTCCAATGACAAAGGTACCTAATGTTTATTGAGTTATTATACTAAAACCTTTGATTGGTATCTTGACACAGGGGCCAAAGACCATGTTTGTCACACACTCTCCCAATTCCAGGCCTACAAGAAGATTAATGCCATCTATGTAACACTGCCTAATGACAGTCAAATATCCACCACAATTTCAGGGAGTATCATATTTTCTTCCAACCTACACCTAACAAATGTTCTATATATCCCTGCTTTTCATTACAATTTAATTTCAGTTTCAAAGTTGATTAACACCATTCCTTGTAAGCTAACCTTTGTGAAAAATCTTTGTCACATTCAGGATGTCACATCATTGAGGATGATTGGTGTAGCTGAGTTGATGAATGGTCTTTTTGTAATGAAAGAATCTGTCAAGACTTTACCTATTATATCTACTCAAAAAACAGAATAGGAAAGTTAACTCCTTTACTGTGTTTTCCAATGACATTTGGCATAATAGATTGGGGCATCCATCTCATAATAAAATGTCCATCATGCAAAAACTATTTTCTTATATCAAGTTGCAATAAAATTTTGGATCCTTGTCATACTTGTCATTTAGCTAAACAGAGAAAATTGTCGTATGGTAATAGCATTACCGAATCTGTTGCTCTTTTTGACTTAATCCATATGGATATATGGGGACCCTTCTCTATCCCTAGCACCCTTGGGCATAGATATTTCTTGAGTATAGTGGATGACAAATCCAGATTTACATGGTTATGTTTCCTAAAGCTTAAGTCTGGGGTACCTAGCCTAATTAGGAATTTCATTTCCCTAGTCCATACCCAATTTGGATTGAAAGTTAAATGCATAAGAAGTGACAATGAGAAAGAATTTTCCCTAAATCACTGTTATGTAGAACAAGGGATTGAGCATCAAACTAGTTGTGTTGAAACACCCCAACAAAATGGGGTTGTTGAAAGAAAACACCAACATATCCTTGGTGTGACTAGATCTTTAATTTTTTTAGTCTGATTTGCCTCACTGCTTTTGGAATTATGCTATAAATCATGTTGTGCACTTGATTAATAGACAACCAAGTAGGTATCTTTCAAATGATAATCCCTTCAATATCTTATATGGGAAACAACCTGATATCTCTCAGCTTAAGGTCTTTGGGTGTCTTTGTTATGCTGCCACTCTTTGCTCGCATAGAAAGAAACTAGATCATAGATCCAAAAGATGTGTTTTTTCTTGGAATGAAAATGGGAGTAAAAGGTTATGTAGTTCTAGATGTCCACACACATGAAATTTTTATATCTAGAAATACACGTTTCTATGAGCATATTTTTCCTTTTCAGGGAATGTCTCGTGAAGAAAAGGACCCTGATCTGAACATCCCTATTAAATCATGTGCTGATTCAACCTATGACAACAATACTAGTAGACTTGTTTGTCCTTAGGTTCCTTCTAATGAACAATCCCCTTGGAAACTTAATATTGCCATAAACATCCAAGGAGAAACCAACTATCAGATTCCTTATGTTGAAAACAATACTATCATTAACTTTGAGGAACACAGTACCCCTACTAATAATCAAACTCCAAGAAGGTCTAATAGAGTTAGACATAAACCTCAATACCTTCAAGACTATCATTGCACTTTGACCAATTCTACTTCACACTCTGCCTCACCAAGGTCCTCAAAAGTAAGGTATCTTCTATCTAAAAGTATATCTTATGATCACTTGTCTAATACTCTTAAAAATTACTCTCTTAGTATCTCTTCCAACATTGAGCCAAATAATTATGATGAAGCTATTAAGCACCAATGTTGGCAAGAAGCCATTCAAAATGAGCTCCATGCTCTTGACAAGAATGATGTTTGGTTTATAACAAATCTGTCTAGTGATAAGAAAACAATAGGTTGTAATGGGTTTTCAAATTAAAATATAGATCTGATGGATCCATTGAGAGGCACGAGGCAAGACTTGTTGCCAAAGGATTCACCCAAACCGAGGGGATAGATTACATGAAAACATTTAGCCTTATAGTCAAAATGACTACAATTAGGGTCATATTATCCTTAGCCTCAATAAGAAATTGGCACATCCATCAGTTGGATGTTAACACAGCCTTCCTCCATGGTGAGTTGAAAGAGGAAGTCTATATGAAAATCCCTCCAGGCCTTGCTGTTGATCACTCTGGTCTTGTTCGCAAACTTCAAAAATCTTTATATGGACTAAAACAGGCTAGTAGGCAATGACATGCTAAGCTCACTGGATTGCTTCTTCAATCAGGTTATCAAAGGTCTTTTGCAGATCATTCTCTCTTTATTAAATCCACTGCTTCCAGTTTTACTACTATACTTGTATATGTGGATCACCTTATCTTAGCAGGAAATAACATGACTGAGATTAATTCTATGAAGGAACTGCTTGATTCAGAGTATAGTATAAAAGATCTTGGACCCTTAAAGTACTTCATAGGAATGGAAGTGGCAAGGTCTAGCAAAGGCATATTACTCTATCAAAGAAAATATGCACTGGATATTCTTGAAGATACTGGTATGCTAGGATCAAAGTCTTGCTCCACTCCAATGGAGTATGCCAAGAAATTGGTTAGCTCATAAACAGGTACACCTCTAACTGATACTAGTCCTTATAGAAGGCTCATGGGTAAGGGAGTCAAAGTTGTCTCAAATCGAGGTTCTATTTCTTCATCATTTGAGCCGAAGCTTGACCTACATTGTATTCATCCAGGTTCACATTCTTCGTCGGATTGAGTTGTGCACCATCATCATCTTCTAAATTTAGTTAATCTACAATAATGTCAGTTTTCATATGGTTAGCAATTTAAAACAGTTAGGAATTGATGGAAATGAAAAACATAATCCTTAGACAATAAAAAACATACCACTTTCATCAAATGATGGTTGGATGGAAATGTTTAC
Source organism: Lupinus angustifolius (assembly GCF_001865875.1). Lineage (NCBI taxonomy): Eukaryota > Viridiplantae > Streptophyta > Magnoliopsida > Fabales > Fabaceae > Lupinus > Lupinus angustifolius. The sequence goes on from NW_017716068.1 coordinate 47,472, forward strand.
AAGGTCATTTCGTAAAGCTTTAATCTCTTCAACAGTTAGAAATGGTGGTGACTCCTCCAATATAAAATGAGAATGATCCTCAAATGTTTCTAAATTTATTCGGTCATAATTTTGATGCCTCAAGATTGACCACCCTGATCTTGTTTGCAAACTTCAAAAATCTTTATATGGACTAAAACAGGCTAGTAGGCAATGACATGCTAAGCTCACTGGATTGCTTCTTCAATCAGGTTATCAAAGGTCTTTTGCAGATCATTCTCTCTTTATTAAATCCACTGCTTCCAGTTTTACTACTATACTTGTATATGTGGATCACCTTATCTTAGCAGGAAATAACATGACTGAGATTAATTCTATGAAGGAACTGCTTGATTCAGAGTATAGTACATGTTTGACTTAGAACATGGACTGCCAACCTTTTCAAATTTGGTATACGACATCCATATGTTTCCCACCATTGATCTAGAACATTGCATGAAATCTGTACTTCATAGGAATGGAAGTGGCAAGGTCTAGCAAAGGCATATTACTCTATCAAAGAAAATATGCACTGGATATTCTTGAAGATACTGGTATGCTAGGATCAAAGTCTTGCTCCACTCCAATGGAGTATGCCAAGAAATTGGTTAGCTCATAAACAGGTACACCTCTAACTGATACTAGTCCTTATAGAAGGCTCATGGGTAAGCTCTTATACTTGACTCATACCAGACCTGATCTTAGTTTTTATGTTGGGCATTTAAGCCAATTTCTATCTAAACCCACTAATGTTCACTTTGAGGGAGCCAAACGGATATTAAGATACCTAAAAAGCTTTATAGGTGTTGGAATTTTTCTGTCTGCAGATTCTAACCTTAAGGTAAAAGGATATAGAGATTCAGATTGGGCAGAATGTCCTGACTCTAGAAAATCTGTTTTTGGTTATTGCTTTTACCTTGGAAACTCTCTCATCCCATGGAAGAGCAAGAAGCAACAAATGGTAGCTAGATCTTCAACTGAAGCAGAGTATAGAGTCATGGCCTTAGCAGCATGTGAAGCACAATGGTTACTTTACTTGATGCATGACTTGCAGATTGAGCATCCTCAACCTGTAATGTTGTATTGTGACAATGAATCGGTTATTCACATTGCTGCAAATCCAATCTTCCATGAGAGGACCAAACATATCGAAGTGGATTGTCATTAAATAAAAGAAAAAGTTGAAGCTGGATTGATACATCTTCTTTCTATTCCTACTACATCTCAAGTAGCAGTCAATTTTACTAAGTCGTTATCACCTCATCTGTTCCAGAATTTATAATCCAAGCTTGGGATGTTAGACATCCACATCCCAGCTTGTGGGGGGCTCTTGGAGTTGACTAATGAAGCTAATAATCATCACAAAGAAATTAAGGAAGCAAGGATCACAAACTGATTTCCAAATTCCTTCTTCCTCCATGTTTATCTTTTATGTTTATCATTGGGCCTTCTCTAGTTTTACTTTTCTGTTTGGCCCATTCCTTCTCTTAGTTAGTTTTAGAAGGTTGTTACTTTTCTGGTGGTTATTTCTGTTTTGAATAACCATCAAAAGTTACTATAAATAGCCATGTACATTCCCATTTATAATCAATAAAAAATTTCCTGAGGTATTCTTTTAATCATCTTCACGTTCCTTCTGTTTTCTCCCTCATTTTGTTTTTCTTTCACTTTTCAAGATAGGATACCATGTTTAACAAGAACAGTGTTGATGCCTTTATCATAAATGTAAATGCATATTCAATTAAAATTTGTCTAGAGGCAAAGGTGACTAACATAAAAATGTCTAACAAGAGGTGTCCATATCCAACATGGGACTTTGTGAATATGTTAATGTCATGCTGCTTTGTGTTTTTTTTATGTATATATGGGTTCAAATTTTCACTTATAGTATACACTACCTTGATTTTTTATCTATAAATAATATATGTAAGAGTGAAAACAGTAGATATAGTGTATATTTAGTGGTTCATCTATATACACTATTTAGATTTGCATTATATGCTTCTACTATTAAATTGAAGAATTGTTTCTTTTAGCTCTGCTGCTAGGTGACTTTGTTGACACTAGTATTTAGTGTTATTAAAACCGTATCGGTTATCAAATCGGTCAGGGTACTGGTATAGTGGTTCAACCGGTGGTTCAGTAATTAAACTGCATGCCAGTTAAATCAGACATATCTGTTTATATATATATAAACATATAACAACAAAAATTCACTAGGTACTCAAATTTATAATTCATATTCATAATCTAGTCAAAATTCATATAAACAAACAACTTTAAGTCTTTAACAAATTCAAAGTCTAAAGTACAAAACATATATCAATCCAAAAGTATCACTTAACAAATACAAAATATAAATAAATGACACAAGTTCACCACTCAGTCTAAAAAACAAATTGGTATTTTAATATTAACACCAATGAGTCAAAGTTGTCTCAAATCGAGGTTCTATTTCTTCATCATTTGAGCCGAAGCTTGACCTACATTGTATTCATCCAGGTTCACATTCTTCGTCGGATTGAGTTGTGCACCATCATCATCTTCTAAATTTAGTTAATCTACAATAATGTCAGTTTTCATATGGTTAGCAATTTAAAACAGTTAGGAATTGATGGAAATGAAAAACATAATCCTTAGACAATAAAAAACATACCACTTTCATCAAATGATGGTTGGATGGAAATGTTTACAAGGTCATTTCGTAAAGCTTTAATCTCTTCAACAGTTAGAAATGGTGGTGACTCCTCCAATATAAAATGAGAATGATCCTCAAATGTTTCTAAATTTATTCGGTCATAATTTTGATGCCTCAAGTGACTCATACATTTATAGATTTTATTATATACAAACATAAATACATGCTACATATAAATATGTAAAGAACGACAAGTAAGGTCATATTTTGAATAAAAGAGTAATACCTTTGTTGTAATCTCAAGTTGTAACGAACAAATACAAGATCATTAAGTTTTTGATGCTCCAACCTATTTCTTTTATTAGAATGGATGTGTTCAAACACACTCCAATTCCTTTCACAACCGGA
>NW_017716069.1:0-5850 GCF_001865875.1 Lupinus angustifolius
ATATATATATATATATATATTATATCAAACCAACTCATGAACCTAACGAGTCGAACTATATCTAACTCAAGTTTGACTCGTTTATTTAACAAGCTCAATTTTCGGCTCATTTGGTTCATGAACCAAGTTTATCGAGCTAAATAACAAATCGAGTTTTGAATGAATATTGAGTTGGTTCGGTCCATTATCAGTCCTAGTTTGTATATTTGGTACATCTAAATATATGGCAAAACATGCCTAAGAGGTATTTAAGTAATTGAATGAACGTAATTTATATATCTCTATTGTATCCTTACTACTATATAAATATAAAATATGTCTAAAGGACATTCAGGCAATTGAATATATATAATTTTATTTATGTGTCATCATTGAAGAATTGGTAGGAGGATTCTTTACTATTGAACTAGCAAGTTACCCATGCAAATGCACGAGGCGGTATTTTTTTACCACATGATCAAGAACATGCATATTATATCTACATTTTTTTCTTTAAGCATAAGGAATAATTTCAAATTTTTTTATTTTGAAATTGATATATCATTCAAAATCCAATGTCCTTCATTGTTCAACCTGACAAATATTAAATATATACAATATCATAGTATTAAAAACAAGATTTTATGATCCGGGAGACCAAAAATTGTAAATAATATACAAATCAATGTATCTTTAGGAATATTAGTCCAATAAAGTCTAAAACACTAAACAATGTGAAACAAAGTCAATTAGACACCAAGACCTCTTCGGTCTGTTGAATGTCTTTGATCATTAATGATCTTTTCTAGACTTTTACTAGTCTTGTTCAGCTTATCAAGTTCAAGAATTAATGTTGAAACTTTGTTTTCAAGAGTAATGCAATTTTGACATGAAGATGATGAGGGTTTGTTTCTAAATACATCTAACTCAGTTTTTTGTTTTAGAAACATTTTTGTGAGTTTGACATATTCATCATGCAAGTCATTAAATGCAGTTTGTAATTCATAAGAATATAGTTTAGTGTCGTTTATCTCTTCATCATCAGAATGATAAGATGCCATTAAAGAGAGATGTGTTTGTTCTTCATTTTCTTGTTCAGGGGCGGAACTAGTATCATTGTCTTCCCAAGCAATATAGGCTCTCCATCCAGTCCTCATTTCATTCTTCTCTTTGAAAGAATTCCTTTTCAGGTTTGGACAGTCCATCTTCATATGACCAGGCTTACCATATTCAAAGCATGTGAAGTTTTGGTTTTAAGTGGAGGCGTCATTGTTCTTGGTGAATTTCTTCATTTGTCTAGTTTTAGCACCCTTGTTCCTTTTAAGGAACTTCCTGAACTTCTTTACAAGAAGACTCATGTCTTCCATCTCTTCCTTATCAGATTCATCTTCTCATGATTCATATTTGTCTACTTTTGTCTTGAGAGAGATATTCTTCTTTCTTCTCTTGCTCATCATGTTGGTCAAGTTGGCTGAGTTCTAATTCATGTTCATACAATTTACCAAACAAGGCAGCCCATGATATTTTTTATAAACTTTTCTTTTCAGAAATGGTTGTTACCTTTGGTTGCTACATTCTGGTGAGTGATCTTAGAACCTTAAAGTTCAAGTCATTATTTGATAGTACCTTACCAAGTGCAATAAGGTGATTTGTGAGGTGAGTATATCTCTTTTGAAGATCCAAAATTTTCTCTCCAGGTTTCATACGAATCATTTCGTATTCTTGGAAAAGAGTGTTGAGTCTCGACCTCTTTGTTGGGTCCCATGGGGCTTTGCCACTCACCTAGAGGAGGGGGGGGGGTGAATAGGTGATACGATAAACATTGACCATCGCTCGATAACCACAAAAATTATACAAATTTACACACTGTTTAATTGATTAATGACAGACTTAATCGATTAAATCATCTACTCTTAATCGATTAACTACTCAACTTAATCGTTTAATTCGATCTGCTAATAATCAATTATCTAAACACTTAATCGATTATCTGATTCAAATATAGTGAAAACAAAATTCTTTCGATCATCTAAGATTATCAAGATTCAACCAAACTTACATGAAATTATACAAATAATTAAGAACAGTAAATGCCCAATACAGATATGCAATAACCACATAATTATATGCATGTCAAGTTACGTAAATCAAGTAATGTAGAAATGTAAAAATAGTAGGGAAAGAAGAATAAGACTCGGTTTTTTATCCTGGTTCGTTCGTTGTCTACTACAAACTACATCTAGACCTCCCCTTCTGGTCTTGGGAGATTTTATCTTCACTATAGAATCTTCAATATTTCTTACAAACACAATTCTAATACAAGTATCAAGACGCTCCTTTCTTGGATCTTAAACCCCCACTTCGGTTTGACTACAAAGCTCGCCTACTAGGATACCTCACTATTTGTGACTCTAGCCCCAGCCTAAGTATCGCTTACAACCAAGACCTCTTGCTTCTCGCGAAGACACCTACCTAATCGTAGCTAGGGTTTTCCCAAACTTGTTCTCTTTCTTTGGTGATACAATACACCAAGAGAATGTGTTATTGCCTAAGTCTAACAAAAATTCTTCAAGTTACATATGCACATCAATGTGCAGATTTTACAATCTTCTACGAATCTAGGAACCCCTAAAAGATCTCACAAATACAGAAATACAATGCATGAGATGCAGGTTTCTTTTTCACATATTTGACATTGAAAGCTCAACGAGTATCTTGTAAATATTCACCCTTTTCTTTTCTTTTCTTGAAAGAACACTTAGAAAATATTTCCTAAAGATATGAAAGTGTGAGCTTTAGATCCTCTCAATAAAGTGTAAAATTCTTTGTTTTCGAAAATGTGTTCTAACCCTCTAAATCAATATTTTTCAATATGATCTATGTTATATTTTTATTGTTATGAACCAATATGAAAAACTTGGATTTTTATACTGTTCTGTTTTTAACTGCAGTTAATCAATTATACTGAACCTTAATCGATTAACGAGTTTCTTCAAAATAACAGAAAACAGAAATAGTTACCAGCTTAATCGATTAATAACTGATTTAATCGATTAACAGTTTTCTTACCAGCTTAATCAATTAACACCTGACTTGATTGATTAATAGGTTCCCAAAACTTAATCGATTAATATGACTCTTAATCGATTAATTGGTTTTCTAAAATATATTTTTAATGATGAATGAACCTCCTACATGATTTGTAAAAGCATGATGCATGTCTTTGAATGATGTATGATTTAAAACTCTTTTTAAATGCATTCAAAACATATTATCATGTATGTATGCATGTGCATGTAAATCATGTATGTATGCATGTAAGTCTCATTTTAGTTGATTTTAGCTTGTGAGACTTTCATTAGGGTTCATCCTAGCCTAGACTCTTACTAAGCAAACATCTTAAGACCTAATAAAGATATGAAAATACTTAACCCCTAGATCTTCTTTTGCATGCTTTGCCTTGTATACTCTTGAGTCTTGACTTAATAGTTGATACTTTGTTGTTTGTTGATTTGCTCATCCTCTCAATCGTGTCCTTCAACATTTATGCATGCTGTCAATCTTTTGCCTTTATCACTCTTTTGTCTTCATCAACCTTTGTGTGTCCTTTGTCTTCATCAAAACGTTATGTGATGCATACTTGCCTCTTCAATCTTGCATTCATGCACGCTTACATCTTCACTCTTTACCTCCTTAGTTCCTTCATGTGTAGTCTCTAGAGTATCCCACATTTCTTTGGAAGATTTGCAGTTTGATACTCTAAAGAACTCGTCAATGCCAAGTGTTGAAGTGAGGATGTTCTTTGCTTTGAGATCATAATGCACCTTCTTTTTATCTTCGTCATTCCATGAGGATTTGGGCTTTACTTCCCTTACGTTGTTGACTACGATGAAGGGTTCATATGGTTCTTCTTCAATTGCATTCCATAAGTTCAAGTCTTGAGATTCTACGAAGATTCTCATTCTGATTTTCCAAAAGTCATAGCACTCTCCAACAAAGCTTGGAGGGCGGTTGATATTGGAACCTTCTCCTAGGAATGATCTTGAGTCCATCTTCAATATAGGATCAAATTTGAGAATAACTTACTCAAAAATCGCTCTAATACCAATTGTAAGACTAAGATTGCAACTAAGAGGGGGTGAATTAGTTGACTTAAAATTATGGCCACTTTTTCTGCAAAATCAAGAGTTAAGTGCATCGGAGAAATTATGTAGAAAATTAACAAGTAAAAACTCAAGAGATAAAGGAGAAGAGATTACACCGAGATTTTAAGGTGGTTCACCTTCTTGTCCACCGAAGGCTACGTCTAGTACTCTTGCTGCACAAGATATTTCTTCACTAAATATTATGAGTTGTAATTACAATATCTCACTCTGAGACCTCTATGTACCTTATACACTCACTAATACTTATGTCACTCTTGGAAAATACCTTTTCCAAGTGACTCTATCCCCTTTCTTATCACACCCTTGTGAAAGAAATATTTCTGCAATATCAATGAAGAATTTACAACAATGGCAGGATTGCCTTTACAAGTTTGGAATGTAATATCACTTGTAATCTGATAACTCTTTGTATACTAAGTAATAATGCTCTTATAGGTTTATAAAACTTTGAAACACTTTACTTCAAGCAACTCATAAAATTCACTTTGAAAGTTTAAGAAAAAGTTGCAAAAAGTGCAAAAAATATTTCAAATATTATTCAGAATTATATTTGAATGTTTGTGTAAGAGTTATATGCTTGATTTTGAGTTTCAATGCCTTTAAATAGGCTTTCCAACCAGACATAACACCTCTTTGAAAGGGTAGGAAATGATTGGAATGAAACCATTTCGTTTGTGATGAAAATCATTCATTTTGAAATCTGAAAAACTGATGCAACAACTCTCAGTAATCGATTACAGTCTTGAGTAATCGATTACTCAAACACGTTGTCCAACTAGGCTTTTAAATTTAATTAGAGTAATTGATTATAGCCTTGGTTAATCAATTACACTGCACAGTTTTTTTGGGTAACTAATTTTCTCACATGTGTAACCTGTTACTTAGATACAGTAACATGTTACACACTATTTTTGAAAATTGTTTTGTTTTTACTCGAAGTGTTTCAATTTTCTTTAAAAAATAGTTTGAGCATTACGACTATTGTATATTCGAGAGTATAAGATAGTAGTACATATTTAGACTTAAGACTAATTTGTCTTGAAGCTTTATATTTTTTGTCTTCATAAGTATTCTTCGTTTTCTTCTGTTTGATGATGTTGGTGTCTTCATCAAAATCGTATCAAGGCCAGGAACAAAGATCTTTTTCACATTTTTTTCTCAACAATCTTCTTTTTCTCCAGTTTCATTTCATTTCACTATGTCTCTTCATTGTGAACACTCACTTTTGTCCGATTTGATTACAAAAATTAAAGTATACGAAAGTTTTAAAATGACAAGTTCGGAACAAACAAATTTGTGAGACATTTCAGAACCAATTGGATTTGTTTTGTGAACGTGTAGTCCATAAATAATAATTAGATGCATTGTTACCAATCTAGTTCGGCTAACTTAGCAAAGTTCTCATTAAGATTATTACATAATTAAAAGGACATATAAAATGTTTTCCTCGAAGTGTGACCACTTTATGTGACGAGATTTTGTTGTTATTGTTAATTTTCATATTGCAAACTTATTTTGTTTATATCATACATATCCTGCTACAGTTCGATTATTAGATATCATGGTATCTTTTGTCAAATTTATACCATTCATTATGCCTACTAATATTTGTTACAAATAACCGATAATCAATACAAATACCAATTGTAATCATTGGAATGAAACTACACCGAAGAAAAATATACCAAAAAGTATGTGTTTTTTT
>NW_017716070.1:0-608 GCF_001865875.1 Lupinus angustifolius
CAAGAATAGAATGGTATAGAATATATTACTACGGCTAATAAATCAGAATAAGTGTAGAGGATCATAAGACACCAAAGGCAATCAAGAATCACGATGAGGCATGAATCAGTCATTTCAGTTACAATCGCTTATTAATATTTTTCAGTCACGTGTTCTAACACATGTAGCAAGCAATCAGCTAAAATTTCTTCAGTTACATACAAAATGGCATTCATGGGCAGCCTTAAATCAGAATAAAAGGGGACAAATTGATGCAATAAAACCAACCAATAAATATCCATTCTTTCAGTTATTAATCAACAAATAGAGAATACCAAAAAATCAGAATTGTGTCAGATATTCAAAACCATTTAGGCAACTCTGAAGCAGTCACCAGAATGCCATGAGCAGTTACGAATCAGCAATCATGGGCATCATTCATAGGCAGTTTTAATATTAAAATTAGAAAGCAAAAGTCATGGGATATGTAAGCTTTTCAGTTGGTAATTTGAAAGGTTTCTGCACTGACTCATACTCGGCTATAAATAGCAGTTCCATTCATCACCAGGGACACCATTGCTACATACACACATTCAGCAGAAAGAAAGCAAAAGAGAAAGAATAAAAAA
>NW_017716071.1:0-268 GCF_001865875.1 Lupinus angustifolius
AAAAAAAAAAGAGAAAAGCATTGCAACAGTGATAAAAAGAGAACAATCAGAAAAATCAGAGGGAATAGTCAGGAGAAAGGAAGAAGCATTCGAAGCTCATATTCTTATAACATAACATAGCATACATACACATACATAACCACAAGAGGAACCAACTAAGCGATATTGCAAAAAGGTATCCAGAAACAGGTAGAAAAGAGATCGTAACAAAACATTGGACACCATACATCATAGAGATCCGGAGGAATAGGAAGGAAGAAGCATAACT
>NW_017716072.1:0-13780 GCF_001865875.1 Lupinus angustifolius
GAATCAATAGAGGGCATCGAATTGACAAAAAAAAAATAAAAATAAATAAGTGATTACTGATTCGGAACCACCACAAGTCACCGGGGGCGAAAACAGAACCACCTTAAGCCACCGCGAACCACTTAACCATACCGTCTTCATTCTCCCTCGATTCCCCTACCGAAAAAACCCAAACAGCAAACCAACAGTACCGAAGCCAATCGAATAAGAAACGAAAAGTGAAGAAGGAGATGAGTTCACCTTCATCGGAGCTAAAGAGGATGTAGGGATCCCAACCGCGAATAACCTCCTCGTCCAAGAACCATCATCACCTGAACCGCAACCCATTAGAGTGGAGAAGAAGAGAAGCCCGAACCACCGCGAACCACCGCCTTGTAGTGACATTACCGACGAATCACAGTCGCCACCGCAGGAGACGGAACCAAAGAAGGGAAGAGAGGGGACACGACTTAATAACCGTGTGGTAGGGAAATACTCCGCTCCTTGTCGCTGCCACCGTCTCACCATCCTTCGCCGTTGCCGTCGTTGAGAGAGGAGAGGGAATTGGGTATTAGGGATTTCAATTCCCTTCCAATTTGGGTTTCTGCGTGAAACCACAAAGGGGATCCCCCCTTTTTTTTTCATTACCTAATTCCTTCCTTTATTCAATTCATTCCTTATTTTTATTTTTTGTTCTATTTGTTCCAGCATCATTAGTTTATGCAATTTTAGTAAAAATGATAATTGTTTACTATGTTTTATATCTCATGATTATTATTGTAGCAACAAAACATCTTATGATTATTAAACAATGATGGTATACTCTAATCTAAATTATATTAACATTTGTTTTAATAAAAATGAAATCTAAATATAAAATATTTTTATCACTCAATTAATAATGAAATTTTATATAGTAAGGTTACGGTTCGAGTTGTCTCTAACTTCTCTGAAAACGAGAAGAAGGTCTACAACCAACATCGTCTCTAAACTATCAATCCCATATATATATATATAATTAATAAACTATTTTATCACCAAATTCTATATGCATAAATAATTGAAAACTATATTATCAAATTAATTAAGGAATTCTCATAGTAAGGTTATGGTTCGAGTTGTCTCTAACTTCTCCGAAAATGAGAAGAAGGTCTACAACCAACACCATCTCTAAACTATTAATTCTATATAAATAATTAAAACTATTTTACCAAACAAGTTTTACGAGACTTTTATAGTGAGGTTATGGTTCGAGTCGTCTCTAACTCCCATAGAAATGAGGAGAAGGTCTACGACCAACACCGTTCCTAAACTATTAGTCCCATTAAATCAAAACCAATATATATTTTAAACAATTTTAAATTAAAACTAATATTTGTAAACTTATCGATATTTTCCAAAACACTAACAATTAACTAAATTAAGTAAACAATTTCAAACTAGAACTACGTAAGCCTTGATCCCCTTAATGGGGGTACGTAGGACCAAAGTCAATATTGTCAGGCTCAATAATAAAAAATAAAAAATATAATGTTTTACTAATTTAATTTCTAAATGAATAACTTTTAAGGGTATGAAAGTTTATTTGATTAGCGAGGGTACCGTTTTAATACGGGCGGACGGGGTGCTAGTACCTTCCCCGATCCGTAATCGACTCCCGAGCTCAGAATCTCTGGTTAAAGACCATATGATCCTAATTGGGCGTATTAGAGTTTTCTACGTTTTAACCGCAAAAAACGTAGTGGCGACTCCAAATCAATCGGGAGAGGTAGAAATTGAGTTCGCCTCCTTCCAAGTCGTAGGGCCGGTCTTCCAACCGAATATCGGGTCGCGACATTCATTATCGTTGTTTTCTTTCTCTTTCAATCATCCTATTTAAAGTGCATTTATTTATTTATTTATTTTGTTGATATGATATTTAAGTACTTTTTTCATTGAATTTTTGGTTTATTTTGTAGATCTGATATTTAAGTGCATTTTTTATTGATTTTTTGGTTTACTTTGTAGATTTGTTCTTATTTTATAATTGATTTTTTTGTTTAATTTTTCATTGATTTCCTTATTTTATAGACGTGTTCTCACTGACTTCATTATTTTGTAGATATATTCTTCTAACAATTCTCTTCTTTAGCGTCTATTAAGCAAAGTTATCTTCCTCAAGGAATATCAAACCTTCAAAACCTATGGTATGTACCCAATCTCCATTATATATGCATCCACTTACAATATTACATTTACTTGTCTACTTATTTTTGTTATTAATATATTTATCTCCTCATCTTATCTCACTATTATCACTTTCTCTCTTTGTTTATAGTTTGGTTCTCTCTTGAAGTATCTCTGCAAGTTAATTTTCTCTATTTGCATCTCTTATTTTAGTTATACACTTTTTATTCAAGGAATCACTATTTTAATTTTTTTGTTTTGCATGTTTCAGAAACACCAAGAGTGTATCCTCCTCTAAAATAAGGCAACGATCATGGTTAGTTATTGGTACCTTCACTTTTGGCTTCGTCATTAGTCATTCACTCACTTATGACATTTGTATCTTATTTTTTTTATTCAATGATTTTTAATATATATGTTGTTTAATACACTCATTTTGGCTCAATATTTGTACTTTTGGAAATTTTACTTAAACCTCATTATCTTATTTAATTGTTTGCTTAGAAATTCATATTGTTTAGATTGTCAACAATACAATATAATGTCTTTGTTATTTGTTTCTCGATTTTTAGCATTCCCATACATAGAGAAGAATAATGTCTTTATTTTTGTTTGATTTATATATATTTTAATTTATTTGGGATTTCCAAAATTTAAGCAATCCTCATTATGGAGATAAATTTGTATAATTATAAGTAATAAATTTTGATTGTGATAACAAATTGTTTGATTTATATTTTGTTCAAATTATGTATGATTTCCAAATTTTAGACAATGTTGATTATGTAAGTAAATTTGTAGAATTAGAGCTAATAAATCTTTGCAATAATAATTAATTTTATTTATATTCTATTTTATTTTAACATCATAAATAATATAACATATGATTCAAAACTCATGAAGAAATAGAATAGTTTGAATTTTTTGTATGAGTTACAGAAATAGAATATAAATTTATGGATTAGTTACAAAATGGAAAGAATCAATTACCAACATATAAGAAAGAACAATTATTATAAATTATAATGTAATATAACATAAATCATTTGTTATAATCATGCATTAGTTATGATTTAGTTTCTACTTTAAAATTATGTATTAAAGTTGTTCTGAAATTTTGAAAAATATTTTAAATAAATTAAATAGAATATGTTGTAATTACACGTTTAAATAGATGTTAAATCATTATCAATTAATATTATTTAATCATTTTAAAAACATAAATAGTAGAAATTCAATCATATTATTAATAGAAAGGATAAACTATAATATTACAACTAATAAGGAAATCTATTGATATATTGTCTGACATAAAAATGATAGATAATAAATTTATTTCATAAAAAAACAATGTTTGATACTAATTAGAAAAAATGTAGATAGTTCTCTTTACGTTCCTAGAATTAAGGAATTTGGGGCATTAGTAACAAATTAAGGAATTTGAAGCAATAATAACGATGTTCGGAAGTCGTAAGATGATCTCATGGTTAAGATGAAAGAATTTAAGGAATTGGGTGGATGAAGTTGTGCGTTCGAGCCTCACCTAAAGCAAATTTAAAACAATAAAAAATGAGTTACAATGTGGTTTGATGGTTAGGGGTGGAGTGAAGGAGATTTAAGGTTTGATTATCTTCTACAACAAATACTAACATACTAACAATTGTCAAACAAAAATAAAAAGTACGATGATTTTGTTTCTACTTTAAAGTTATTTTTTAAAGTTGTTATGAAACATTCAAAAAATATTTTAAAAATAGTAAATGAAATATGGAGTAACTTTTTATGCATTTAAATGGATCTTAAGATGTTCTCAACTAATATCATTTAATCATTTTATAAAACTTAAATTGTAGGAATCTAATTTTATTATTAATTGAAAGAATGTGTTATCCTATTACAATTAATAAGAAAATATGTTGTTAATATGTTTGACATAAAAATGATAGACACTAAATTTATTTCTTAAAAATAACAATTTTTAATACTAATTATTTAAATAGATTTTAAAACATTCTTATTTCATTATTTGTAAAAGCTTTAATATCATAAATTAAATCTTATTATTAATGGAGTGAACATTAAAATTAATAAGGAGATTGATATTTAATTTATTTCATATAAGTAATTATTTTCAATATTAATTAGAATAAAAGTTGATAATTCCTAAATGTTTCATTTCCTATAATTAAGGAATTGATGACATTAATTATGATGATTTAATGTCTACTTTAAAATTTTGTATTAAAGTTGTTAGGAAACTTTGAAAACATATATTAAATATAGTAAATGAAATATGTAGTAATTACATATTTAAATAGATCTTAAAATATTTTCAATTACTATCATTTAATCATTTTATGTGTCATCTATCATTCTTTGCATCATTTTATGTGTTATCTATCATTCCTTGCAAATCATTAAAATATTATTGTATAAATTTTTTATGGATGAAGACATATAATCAAGACAATGATAGGCTTTTAAAATGTTACAATAAACTATTGTAATTGTACATAATTGCTAGCACAAAAAATATAATAACATTAGTTTGTATTAGTTAAATTATATTATTTATTTTTTCTTTACAATTCTCATAACTACGTCATTCCCAACGTAATGATATATACATTTGATAATTTTTATAACTCAATAGATGTCATAGTTCAAAGTACTTATCCAAATCTACAAGATCACTAAAAATACTTGCATAAACTATTGAAATTATTCAACAAATAAATGATTTTTTTAGTTTAATTCCAAGTAAATATATTTATAATTCAATTATTAAGTTGAAACAAACATTTTTAAACTTAATAATATTAGGTGATGAAAATGAATACAATAATTCTGATTCTATTGATATGTATAATATTAAGAGTAAATTACACTGACACCCCCTGAGTTTTAGTGAAATTACACAAACCACCCCTCACTTTTCTACACCTACACAAACCTCCCCTAGTTTTTATACTTTCATTACATTGACCACCCCTGCATAAGAAATAAGTGTAATCTTTTAAACAAAAAATGTGATAATGCAATTAAGTTAAACAAAACATGATATATTGTGTAGGCAAGTGTAAATAATATATGAGTCAATATTTCTTTATTATTTTTGTTTCGTTACACTATATGATAAGAGCGATTTAAACAATATTTCTTTAGAATTGTTGATGCATTTTGTCATAAAAATAATAAAGATACATTGATTTGTATATTATTTACACTTGCCTACACAATATATCATATTTTGTTTAACTTAATTGCATTATCACATTTTTTGTTTAAAAGATTACACTTATTTCTTATGCACGGGTGGTCAGTATAATGAAAGTATAAAAACTAGGGGAGGTTTGTGTAGGTATAGAAAAGTGAGGGGTGGTTTGTGTAATTTCACTAAAACTCAGGGGGTGTCAGTGTAATTTACTCTAATATTAATTAGAGCCAAAATTCAATCTATTAACTCATTAATTTTTAAATGCATTTACAATTTTTGGTCTCCCGGATCATAAAATCATGTTTTTAATACTATGATATTGTATATATTTAATATTTGTCAGGTTGAACAATGAAGGACATTGGATTTTGAATGATATATCAATTTCAAAATAAAAAAATTTGAAATTATTCCTTATGCTTAAAGAAAAAAATGTAGATATAATATGCATGTTCTTGATCATGTGGTAAAAAAATACCGCCTCGTGCATTTGCATGGGTAACTTGCTAGTTCAATAGTAAAGAATCCTCCTACCAATTCTTCAATGATGACACATAAATAAAATTATATATATTCAATTGCCTGAATGTCCTTTAGACATATTTTATATTTATATAGTAGTAAGGATACAATAGAGATATATAAATTACGTTCATTCAATTACTTAAATACCTCTTAGGCATGTTTTGCCATATATTTAGATGTACCAAATATACAAACTAGGACTGATAATGGACCGAACCAACTCGGTATTCATTCAAAACTCGATTCGTTATTTAGCTCGATAAACTTGGTTCATGAACCAAATGAGCCGAAAATTGAGCTTGTTAAATAAACGAGTCAAACTTGAGTTAGATATAGTTCGACTCGTTAGGTTCATGAGTTGGTTTGATATAATATATATATATATATATATATATATATATGAAAAAAAAACTAATTTCTATGTTTATCATGACCCATTCATTATTTTTTATATTTATTATTATTATATATAAACAAAATTATATTTATATATATAAAACGTTGTTCAATAATTTTCAAATTTTAATTAATTATTAGAGTTGCCCAAATGAACCATTCGAACTGAACCGAACAATTCACGAACTTTAACCGAGCCAAACTCGAGCTAAAAAAGTAACTTGTATCGAACTCGAGTCGAGTTTCGAGCTGAGCCAATTCTTATCGAGCTGAACCGAGCTAAACTCTGATTCGACTCGCTTCGACTTATTTCTAGCACTAATATAAACCATCACATAAGAAATAAGCACTACTATGTCCAATACTAGTATAGTTGTAAAACAGTACTGTATCAGCCGGTTCGACTGGAAAATCGGCGACACGGGCTCCAAACTGGTACGACACGCATATTAAACCGGATAAGTATCGAAACTGGAGTAAACTAGCCGAATTTCGTTAAAACCGGTGAACTGGTGGGAATTTCATTGAACCGGCCAGTTTGCACATATAATATTTTAAAAAAAATAAAACAGCCAGAATAGTTTCATACACTTTGTGCAGAGAGTTTCCACTTTCCCCTTTTCATCTTCCAATCTCTTCTTCCACGGTTCCACCAACATCACTCTTCACTTCTCCAATCTCTTCCATACTCTTCCAATCTCTTCCGTCATCTTCTTCGGTTCACTTTTTAACAACATTCTTCACTTTTCAACAACATTGAACAATCCCCGTCTAGTCCCTTCCACCAACATATCATCTTCCAATCTTTCAATCTTTTGAATTTGAGGTAACACCACACTCTTTCGTTATATCTTTGTCTCACTTTTACTGCCTTTTCTCACACCTAATGGGTCATATCTATGTTGTGATGTTCTATGTACAATTTGTTCAAGGAATATTTATGTCGAGATAATGAATGGCAAAGACAATAATTATTCATTATATAGTCTAATTCATTATTATCATATGCAAATACAGAGCATATGCAAGAAAAATATATAAGAATAAAACCAGATTTGTGTAAAATAAGGGCAATGTGATCAAATTTATGTGAGTTTGTGCAAAAAGTCACCTGGAAATAGCTTTTAACCTTTGATTTAAAATTACCTATTCAAATATTTTGCCTAGAAACGGTAGATGTATCTATAAAACTGTAGATGTAAAATGATAGTAAATTGAGCAAAGCCATGAACCGCGACAATTTTTGCTTTGACTATATGCATCAATTTGCTTATCCAATCTCCAGTATTTGCTTTTCCCATTGCACTTCACACAATATTGGACACTGGCATGTGACTCTACTATCTCTATCTTTTTTTCCACATATCCCACTCTTTAATATTCCCTTAAATCTAGTTTACTAGGAATTATGAAAATTTTGAATTTTATGTTTTGGTTTTTGTTGCAGTTTACCAATTTGCTTTCTAAATTTGGTACAGATAGTATTGTTCTTAATTGTTCATGTTATAGAAATAACATTGTTTTATTCCTTGTAAGATTGTGATTGAAAATTAGCCATCAATAATAGAATTATTTTTAATTGTTCTTAATTGCTCATATTGAAGACATACATGACATCTAATGAACTTGAATTACCAACATCACAAGAAGCATCAACGTAAAATATTTCTATAAGCAATTACACGGGGAAATCAGATCCAGCTTGGACGCATTGTAAACAAGTTGTTGTTGATAATGGAAGAACGATTCTATTATGTCTTTTCTGCATCAAACAAATTAAAAGTGGTGGCATCACTCGGTTAAAGGCTCATTTGGCTAGAGTAAAAAGACAAGTTGAAAAGTGTAAGAAAGTACCAGCATATATTCAACATTAGATCCAGAAATCAATTGAAGAAATGAAGAGCAAAAAAAGAAAGTAGAAGAGGAATACGAGGATGGTAATCCTTGTGATGAAGTTAGTGATTTATTGCACACTCGATCAATTGAAGCACCTTATACATCTACATCTCAGAAAGGTAAAGGTCGCATTGGCAATTACTTTATGCCTAGAACAACTCTTGGTGCTCAACCCACTTTAAAAAATGTCATGCAAAGTAAAGAAGTGATTGAGAAATGTGACATCGCCATCTCTAAATGGATGATTGATGCTTCTGTGTCGTTTAATGCAACTAACTCAACTTATTATCAACCCATGATTGATTCCCTTTGTAGCATGGGTCCGGGTTATAAAGGTCCCAACTATTATCGTGTTCATGGTCTTTTTCTAAACAAGTGGGTTGAAGATGTGAAAAAACTTGTAAACGATTATCGATCAATTTGGAAGTGAACTGGATGCACTCTTATGGCTGATGGTTGGACCGATCGAAGCAGACGAACTCTTATTAATTTTCTTGTTTATTGTCCTAAAGGGATTGTCTTCATAAAGTCTGTTGATGCTTCACATGCTTCCAAAATTGCAGATTTGTTGTTCAAGCTAGGAGATAGTTATGTATGTCGGTCCTAAGAATATTGTTCATATTGTTACAGACAATGCTGCTAACTATGTTGCTGCTGGTAGGTTATTGGAGAGAGAGTTCCCTCACATATTTTGGCCTCCATGTGCGGCTCATTATGTTAACTTGATGTTTCAAGACATTGGAAAGTTACCGAAAGTAACTGATATAGTATCACATGCTGCAAATATTACTAAGTATCTATATAATCATTCTCACCCGTTGTATCTAATGAGACAATTCACTCATGAGAAAGAAATACTTCGTCTAGCTCCAACTCGCTTTGCCACTAACTTCATTGCATTGCAAAGTATCTTGGCCCAAAAGGATGCACTTAGAGCTCTTGTAACATCTACAGAATGGACAAGCTCAGCTTATTCCAAAGATGTTAAGGCAAAAAAATGTGTAGAACAAGTGTTGGATTCAAACTTTTGGAAACAATGTGCTGACATTGTTAAAATTACTGAGCCACTTGTTCGTGTGTTACGCATTGTTGACAGTGAGGATAAGTTTGCGATGAGTTTTCTTTATCAAGCAATCTTTAAAGCTAGAAATGAGATGGAGAGGAGGTTTCAAAGAAACAAGACCAAAATTAAACCTTATTTGTAAATTATGGATAGTCGGTGAGATTTGCAATTAAAAAGAAATGTTCATGCTGCTGGGTATTGACTTAACCCACAATGTTTCTTCAATGTTGAAGAATTTGAAAAACATAAGTTCACAACATCCGACCTTTTGGATGTTTTACAGAAGCATGCTCATGAAGATCTTGATTTTCTAGATAAGCTAACTAGTGAGATAAGGATATATAAAGATGTTGAGTTAGATTTTAGAAGAGAGGTTGTTATATGTGAACAGAGTGAAGTAATGTCAAGTATAATTAGTCTTTCATATTTGGTAATTGTCTTTAATGTTTATTATTAATTGTCTTAAACATTTATTATTAAACAAGATGTTGAATTAGATTTCATGCAATGTTCTAGATCAATGGTGGGAAACATATGGATGCCGTATACCAAATTTGAAAAGGTTGGCAGTCCATGTTCTAAGTCAAACATATAGTGCTTCCGGTTGCAAAAGAAATTGGAGTGTGTTTGAACACATCCATTCTAATAAAAGAAATAGGTTGGAGCATCAAAAACTTAATGATCTTGTATTTGTTCGTTACAACTTGAGATTACAACAAAGGTATTACTCTTTTATTCAAAATATGACCTTACTTGTCGTTCTTTACATATTTATATGTAGCATGTATTTATGTTTGTATATAATAAAATCTATAAATGTATGAGTCACTTGAGGCATCAAAATTATGACCGAATAAATTTAGAAACATTTGAGGATCATTCTCATTTTATATTGGAGGAGTCACCACCATTTCTAACTGTTGAAGAGATTAAAGCTTTACGAAATGACCTTGTAAACATTTCCATCCAACCATCATTTGATGAAAGTGGTATGTTTTTTATTGTCTAAGGATTATGTTTTTCATTTCCATCAATTCCTAACTGTTTTAAATTGCTAACCATATGAAAACTGACATTATTGTAGATTAACTAAATTTAGAAGATGATGATGGTGCACAACTCAATCCGACGAAGAATGTGAACCTGGATGAATACAATGTAGGTCAAGCTTCAGGCTCAAATGATGAAGAAATAGAACCTCGATTTGAGACAACTTTGACTCATTGGTGTTAATATTAAAATACCAATTTGTTTTTTAGACTGAGTGGTGAACTTGTGTCATTTATTTATATTTTGTATTTGTTAAGTGATACTTTTGGATTGATATATGTTTTGTACTTTAGACTTTGAATTTGTTAAAGACTTAAAGTTGTTTGTTTATATGAATTTTGACTAGATTATGAATATGAATTATAAATTTGAGTACCTAGTGAATTTTTGTTGTTATATGTTTATATATATATAAACAGATATGTCTGATTTAACTGGCATGCAGTTTAATTACTGAACCACCGGTTGAACCACTATACCAGTACCCTGACCGATTTGATAACCGATACGGTTTTAATAACACTAAATACTAGTGTCAACAAAGTCACCTAGCAGCAGAGCTAAAAGAAACAATTCTTCAATTTAATAGTAGAAGCATATAATGCAAATCTAAATAGTGTATATAGATGAACCACTAAATATACACTATATCTACTGTTTTCACTCTTACATATATTATTTATAGATAAAAAATCAAGGTAGTGTATACTATAAGTGCAAATTTGAACCCATATATACATAAAAAAACACAAAGCAGCATGACATTAACATATTCACAAAGTCCCATGTTGGATATGGACACCTCTTGTTAGACATTTTTATGTTAGTCACCTTTGCCTCTAGACAAATTTTAATTGAATATGCATTTACATTTATGATAAAGGCATCAACACTGTTCTTGTTAAACATGGTATCCTATCTTGAAAAGTGAAAGAAAAACAAAATGAGGGAGAAAACAGAAGGAACGTGAAGATGATTAAAAGAATACCTCAGGAAATTTTTTATTGATTATAAATGGGAATGTACATGGCTATTTATAGTAACTTTTGATGGTTATTCAAAACAGAAATAACCACCAGAAAAGTAACAACCTTCTAAAACTAACTAAGAGAAGGAATGGGCCAAACAGAAAAGTAAAACTAGAGAAGGCCCAATGATAAACATAAAAGATAAACATGGAGGAAGAAGGAATTTGGAAATCAGTTTGTGATCCTTGCTTCCTTAATTTCTTTGTGATGATTATTAGCTTCATTAGTCAACTCCAAGAGCCCCCCACAAGCTGGGATGTGGATGTCTAACATCCCAAGCTTGGATTATAAATTCTGGAACAGATGAGGTGATAACGACTTAGTAAAATTGACTGCTACTTGAGATGTAGTAGGAATAGAAAGAAGATGTATCAATCCAGCTTCAACTTTTTCTTTTATTTAATGACAATCCACTTCGATATGTTTGGTCCTCTCATGGAAGATTGGATTTGCAGCAATGTGAATAACCGATTCATTGTCACAATACAACATTACAGGTTGAGGATGCTCAATCTGCAAGTCATGCATCAAGTAAAGTAACCATTGTGCTTCACATGCTGCTAAGGCCATGACTCTATACTCTGCTTTAGTTGAAGATCTAGCTACCATTTGTTGCTTCTTGCTCCAATTCGATTTTATGTGTGTTGGAGGGGTTAAATTTGGATTCCCCACTCCAAACACACACACACACTTCATTTTTCCCTCATTCTGAAATACACTACATTTCCGTTTTCCCCTCTTTTTGCTCTTCTAGGGTTTTACTTCTTCTTCATTTTTCATTTTCGGTTTGTTCTTCCATTGTCACAGAAGACTAAATTTCTGGAGTAAGTTCCTTTGGTAATGTATCACAACTTTTGAGGTTTTGTTATTAATGCATTTTCGGTTTCTTTATTGTCGATTTCTTCTATCTTATTTCTGAATATGGTTTGCTTAATTTCATTGCTTAGAAACTGGTTGGTTGAGTTTATCTTCACTTAGTTGATTTACTCTATCTAGCGCATGAATGCTTAGTTCGTGTGAATTTGTTAATCGTTTCATGCTTATACTGATTTCGCCTAGTTAGAGGTTTAGGTTTTGGAACTTTGAATTGATTATCGCTTAGTTAATTGATTCTCAACAAATTCGGAAGTTAATGGTTGGAATCTGAAAATAATCTTTTGAAACCGAGTATTGAGTTGTAAACAAACGAACCAAAGGGATTTAGCTGTTTTATTACATTGCTTAACTACTGTTTCTGAGTTTGATTTATATTCATACTATCCAACAACAAAAACCCCCTTGTGTGTGTTTGAGTATAAGGTGTTTGAAGTTTTGCTTGAAAGATAATCCTTGGGAAACGACCTAGGAGTCACTTCCTAGTACTGCAGTTTTAATTGTTATATTCTTTGTATCGGGTACGGCTTCGATCAGCTATTCAAAAAGTCATGTTTTTGAACATAGTATTCATGCATTTGAACATAGTTATGATAAATCTAGGATACATAACCATCAAACCACATGTACATATTGTAAATACCATGAGCCTACACCAAATACTTGCATGATTAGAAAATATGGTGTACCCCTAGGTCATTATAGATGGGTTGAGAAAGGTACTAACCATGTAGGACCCAAAGAATATTGGGTACCTAATAAAACTTAACATGTTTTGCAGGATAATTTGAGAGCTGCCTGCAACTTATGGTAATTGGACATCGGCTGTGTGAACACTCAATTTTGTCCTACCATTTTCTTCTTGGGTGCAAAACTCAAAATATAATATCATTTCAGTATTAGCAAGAACATTGGGATAATTGGGTTACAAAGTAACATCATTGGATATAATCCATGTGCTATAATGCCCGGAAATCAATTAGGTCCTTGGATTTGAATTAATTTATACACGACGCCCAACTTTCTAACATGATTTTGATTTTTTTTCTAAAGAGAGAAGAGTTTGTTGTATGATTACAAATTTACGTGGAACAGAACAATGTCATCTTCATTTTCGTCTCTGTCACTCTATTGAACATCATTATGCCAAGCGGTTATAACCCATCTCTACAAGCCTTTGGTGCTGGGCAATTCAATGAAGATAAAGAATTACCGTATAGCAAAGATGAAACAAATGGCAGGAACATAACACTATTCTTCCAATAGTGGTATTTGGACATTTGTGATGAGAGCTTAATTCGTGTTACAATCATGTTTTATATCCAAGATAACTTTGGTTGGGTAATAGGTTTTGCTATCCCTGCAATTTCAATGTTTGCAATGGTTCTCCAACAACCAGCCACATTCTTCACAAAACAAAGCATGACAGTGAAGGGAAATATTAGACATTTCAAGATCCCACCACTTCAAAATACTATTACATTATCAATAAATTTGGATGCCATTATAACAAAATTTTCGTACCAAATGCTCAACTTATTACACACCAAGACAGAGATACAAGTGTTAAACAAATGAAGGAAATTA
>NW_017716073.1:0-994 GCF_001865875.1 Lupinus angustifolius
ATAGGAGGATGCCTTTTGGCCTATGCAACGCCCTTGGTACATTCTAGTGGTGTATGGTGAGCATTTTCAGTGATTTTTTAGAGAATTGCATAGAGGTGTTTATGGATGATTTTACAGTTTATGGATCTTCATTTGATGCATGTTTGGATAGTCTGGATAGAGTTCTTCATAAATGCATCGAAACTAACCTTGTTCTGAATTACGAAAAATGTCATTTCATGGTAGAGCAAGGCATAGTTTTGGGGCATGTGATCTCAAATAGGGGAATCGGGGTAGACCCTGTCAAGATAGTTGTTATTTCACAATTGCCTTACCCCTCTTGAGTGCGAGAGGTTCGTTCTTTTCTTGGTCATGCATGTTTCTATCGCAGGTTCATTAAAGATTTTAGCAAGAAGGCTCTTCCACTATCCAATCTGTTGCAAAAGGAGGTGGTATTTGATTTTGATGAGAGATGTATGAAGGCATTTGATTGCCTTGAGACAGCCTTGACCACCACCCCTATTATCTAGGCACCTGATTGGATAGTCCCTTTTGAGCTGATGTGTGATGCTTCTAATTATGTTTTGGGGGTTGTCCTTGCTCAGAAAGTGGACAAACTGCCTAGGGTAATTTATTATGCTTCTAGGACTTTAGATGCTGCACAAGCAAATTACACCACAACTGAAAAAGAGCTTTTAGCTATTATATTTGCTCTGGATAAGTTTAGGTCTTATTTGCTTGGTTCTAGAATTGTTGTTTTCACTGACCATGCAGCTTTGAAGTTCCTATTGAAGAAAGCTTGTTCTAAACCAAGTTTTATTAGATGGATGCTCTTGCTCCAAGAGTTTGATTTGGAGATCCGTGACAGGAGTGGAGCACAAAATTTGGTGGCTGACCTTGAGCAAGATTGAAGGAGTTGTTGATATAATGCCTATCAGAGATGATTTTCCTGATGAGCAACTTTTGAATATTTATGTTTCTTTCCCCACCCCTTGGTTTGCCAATATTGTAAATT
>NW_017716074.1:0-1094 GCF_001865875.1 Lupinus angustifolius
TTTCTCTTCTCTACTTTTTTATTGCACTTGTCCAATTCCATTGATTGATCTGTATGTCTGGATTTTATGATTTTGATAAATTGGGACAATGTGTAGTTTAAGTGTGGGGGAGACTATTGTAGGTTGTAGGTTTTGTCGATGCACGTTTTTCTTTGACTTTTAGGTTTTGCTTAGGCTTCGGCATTTTCTCCCATACTTTCATTCACTTAAGTCTTGATATCTTGTGGTATGAATCCATGCATTTCTGTATGTCAAGTTGCTTTTGAGAATTAAGAGGTTGAAACAATTGTGATAGACTTGTCCCTTGTGAGAATTTGAGCCTTATCAAGCCTATGGTTGTGTTTGTTTTCATGAAGTGTTTTGAGTGTAAACACTTGCAACCTAAGACACATGAGTGTAAACACTTTAGAGAGTATCTCTAGAACTTGACTTGTTTCTTGTTGATACTTGATATTCACATGCACATATTGAAGTGATCTAGGCATTTCTTTTGAATAAGCCACTTAGCCATATAAGCCTACCTTGAACGGATTTATCCTTTGATAGCCCCTTTGAGACTTTTACTTCTTTCATTGTTACTTAGCTCATTACAAGCTTATAAGTGAAAAACTATGATTGTCCTAACCTTAGGTAATTTTGGAGCTTTGGAATTGTTTTGGGAATGAGTATTAAGTAAGAAAGGGTGCATTGTTCTTCAAATCTTGTGAATTCTTGGTTATGTCTTAATGATGGTTAACACAATTGCGTACATAAGCGTTCTTTAAAAAAACAAAAAAACAAAAAAAAAACGAAAATGAAAAAGAAAAACAACAAAAAGAGAAACAAAAGTGAATAAAAGGTTGAGTAAGGAAAAGAAGATTGGAATTAGAGATTTGGTCTTATTTTGGGTTGATTTTTGCTTGTTTTTACTTATTCCCCATTGCTCCTATATTCCATTTGGTTTTACCTACATATCCCATATTTATCCTACCTTGTCCTTGGCCCCATTACAACCTTGAAAAGTCCTTTTGATCTTTATGTGCATGTGCTTATGATGTTGATGTTAGAGGCTTGTCAAGCCTATGGTTGTGTTTGTTTTCATGAAGTGCTTTGAG
>NW_017716075.1:0-608 GCF_001865875.1 Lupinus angustifolius
GTTTGATTGGTTTCGTGGCATACGTGAATTCATTGGATGCTATTCATGGATATCTTGATTTTATTCTTTTACTCTTGTATGTTTGAATTTGCCCATTTCATTGCATTTCCTAGATTTCATTGTGAAATATGTGATTTTCTTAGGTTTCTAGTTTTTGTGATCTTCTTGCATGACTCACTTGGTGCAAATTGGTTAGATAACCTTATTTCTTGATTTTGCCCAGGAGTGCAAAAGGTTAAGTGTCGGGGTATTTGATGAGAAATATATTACACATTATTCATAACCTTAATTTAGCATGATTGATGATTCTTGGTGCCTAATTGACTTTGTTTCACATGTTTTGGTGTTTTAGACTTTATTGCACTAATATTCCTAAAATGAGTTAATTTGGGATTATTTGGCCTGATTAAATCTATTACCATTTTCATATTACATTTGACACCAATGGCATTTTGGGCATTATGGAAGTCGAGGATATGTGTTGAAGTGAAGATTGTATTTTTAATTTAGGAGATGTTCTTATTGTAATTTAGCTTTGGGCCCATTGTTTAGGCCCAATTCGGTTTATGCGTGTTGGAGGGGTTAAATTCGGATTCCCCACTCCAAAC
>NW_017716076.1:0-17230 GCF_001865875.1 Lupinus angustifolius
TCGTTTCATACCTTTACTGATTTCGCTTAGTTTGATGTTTAGGTTCTGGAACTTTGAATTGATTATCGCTTAGTTAATTGATTCTCAACAAATTCGGAAGTTAATGCTTGGAATCTGAAAATAATCTTTTGAAACCGAGGATTGAGTTGTGAACAAACGAACCAAAGGGATTTAGCCGTTTTATTACATTGTTTAACTACTGTTTCTGAATTTGATTTAAGTTCATACTATCCAACAGCAAAACCCCCATTGTGTGAGTGAGTATAAGGTGTTTGAAGCTTTACCTGAAAGATAATCCTTGGGAAACGACCTAGGAGTCACTTCCTAGTATTGCAGTTTTAATTGTTATATTATTTGTATCGGGTACGACCTCGATCATTCGCCAACTGTGGCTCCTCATCATTTGAATTATCTTCATCTTCATCAACATCCTCAACCAGAACTTCGTCATCAGTATGTTGTATACCAGAAATGTTTGTAGACGACATAGTAGGACGATAATTTTGTTGAGAATTGTATGTCGACAATGGTGTAGTTGAAGTAATAGCAAACATTGATGGTAGTGGGATTTGAGAATTTGATGACAAATAATTGTACGAATAATTATAATTCACGAACACATACGTTTGTTGTTGTTGTTGTGGATGAAGTATGTCCTTGAGAATGACTATCCACTAGAGTTCGTTGCGGAGAGTCAGTTTCCGGTATATGATAATGATGAGTAGGAGGAACTTCGTCAATGTAGGTAGAGTATGCATTGGGGTATAGTTCAGCCAATGCTCCCATCATTTCACGGCCAGATGAGAAGACGTCACATAAAGATTGTGCAGGATTTATAAGTGAAGCTAGATGACGACTCTGATCACAAATTCTTTTTGAAAATGTGTACTGAAAAATTTAGAGAAAATTAGAAGTAAATAATATAATTAAAGAGAAATTTTAATTTATAAAAACAAGTTATCATTCCATCATAGTGTGCTCTATCTCTAGATATGTATCTTATAGTCCTTTTTAAGTACCTTTACATATACTTAGAGTAGTGGTTCAAAGGTAGGGTGTTTTCGGGTAAACCATCAGCCACATAATTATTCCAATTATTCCATATTTGAATCCAACAATGATGCTTATGTGGCTAGTCACAATCAGTTTTGCCACGTAAGTTAACTTTATGAAATTTTTTACAATTCACTAGATCTTGTGGAATTGGTTGACCAAAACCAAATTGCCTCAGAACCCGATCAGTAGGGTGTCATTCCACAATTTCAAAACATATTAGTGGCACACGTGATCGGCTTCTCTCTGAGAGGTTTGGCAGGAAAGGCAATTGGTAATATGACATCCACCGAAACTAGTAAAAATGTTACTAAAAAAGTTAATATGAAAAATATTCAAACATAAATATACAAACAGAATGAAAGTTTGACTTATTATTTTGCGTAAAACTATACAAATATAAATAATATACTTTGGTAGATAAAATATACAAATATAAATATACCTGATCAACGCGCATACGGTCAAACATTGCACGTATGATATTAACAACATGTCCAGGGATATTGGTGATGATTAAATGTTGTGACCACCTATTATTAATCATTGTTAGTTAGTAAAAAAATAGAATCTATTTTCTTAATTAATTTTTTACATATAATGATAAAATTAATATATACTTTTTCACTAATGGAAAATAATTTGTTGTTGGGTCGCGCAGTCTTGATGCAAGATTTTCAATGCAATCATATGCCTATGATTGAAGGAGTAGTAGACATCCTCCAATCTCTTTTTGATCATTAATTATTACTGCACGACATAGTCCTCGATAAAGACAAGCCAATACAGCTGAGCCCCAACTGTATTGAAATGTCTTCGTTAAGTCCTCAAGCAAGGGGAGATACATAAGGTGGACTCGGTTACCTGATGTATCTGACATGAGAAATCTCCCGATCATTCTCAGAATAAATGGTCTAGCGTGTTGTTCAATAACAACTTCATTAGCATTCTCAAGGAGATCACAAAATGTCCTCTCAAGCCAAGTGAGTTTCACTCTCTGCCCCATTAATTCGTTACCTACTGGAACATCAACCAACAACCGGATGCAAAGTGCTTCACAATCCGTACTTGTCACTCCGGTAACAACTTCTTCTTCTATCAGAATGCCAAGTTGGTAAACCAGCCACATCCTCAAGAGTGACGGTGGCCTCTTCACATGGAAAGTGAAAAGTATGTGTTTCCGGCCTCCATCTCTCGATCAATGCTAATAGTAGATGATTGTTGATTTCTACTACTCCAAGTGTTAACAAGTTACCAAAAGTAGTGTTGCAGATAACTTGCAAAACTGGTTCAGAAGGTAGTGATTGTCAGAAATAAGATCTAGGCCGAAAAGCACATTCATTGTCATTCCAGACATTGTTTGATATATGATCCTTTTGCATTGTAAGTAGTGAAGTGTGAATTGGCCCTGGATTAAGATACTCCATTAGAAATTGTGTATATGTGAAGAAAGTGGGAACAGAGTATGAAGAAGGTGTGAAGGAAGTTTGAAGAAAGTGTGAAGAGTGGATGTGAGTTAGTGAAATGTATATGCCAATATTTATAGTGATTTATAATGAGTATAATGTAATTTAATTTTATAAATGCATAATCCAAAATCGTCAACCTTATTGCCAATTTCAATTTTTGGAAATACAAAGAAATCGACAACCTTATTGCCGATTTTTGAGTGAGCATAATATAAAATGCATAATCTAAAATCATCAACCACATTGCCAATTTCATTTTTTGGAAATATTGTAAAGAAATTGACAACCCTATTGCCGATTTTTGAGTGAGTATAATATGCAAAGAAATCGGCTAAGCCATTGCCGATTTATGTTTATTATTCTACCTGGATGATAATTTGTTGGATATTAATTTTGCCTTCATTTTGCACCTCACTCATTGCACGTAATGACAAGGGAATCACATGGATTTACATTCACATTGAATGGTCATTCATTTCACTTTGAATAGCCTCTCCATCTCACATGCATTTCACTTTTACCAGAACAATCTCTGCATTTGCTATTTCTATTGTATTGTCAGTCACTCACTATCTTGCATTGCATTGTCACTTACCAGGGAATCACGTTGAATCATTTTTCTTGTTCAAACCCATCTCTTTTTCATCACTACAACTCACTTTAGGAACAAGTTTCAGACGATATGTTTCTAGGGTAAGAAAAGGTAGTGTTCGATTATATAGAAGTAAAGAGCAACTTGCCGATTTGTGAGATGGAAATTAAAATAAAAATAAACTTAAAACTCCTATCCTATTGCCGATTCTGCTAGGGCACAGAAAAACAAAAAAAATTAAAAGCTAAAACTCCAACAACATTGCCGATTTACACATATATATTAAAAAAATAAGGAGAAACTCCTTCTCCAATGACGATTTGTGAAGGA
Source organism: Lupinus angustifolius (assembly GCF_001865875.1). Lineage (NCBI taxonomy): Eukaryota > Viridiplantae > Streptophyta > Magnoliopsida > Fabales > Fabaceae > Lupinus > Lupinus angustifolius. Next base: position 3,445 of record NW_017716076.1, read on the forward strand.
AAATATTAAAAAAAAAAAAAACTCCACCGGAGATGATGATTTTGTTGGGACCAAGAGAAAAAGAAGAAGTAAAACGGCTATGTGGTAGCTGATTTCCATAAAAATACATCACTTTAGTAATTACCAAACAAAGTTACACCCCTCCGATAATTATTTAGTCAAACTACACTAAGTGAGTAAATTGCCCCTAACTTACCCTCCTCAAACTAGAATCACTTTTTGAACCTTCTCTATCTCTCACATTTCACCGGAAACAGAACAACATGTCAGAAATTCCGGCGACTGCGTCGGTGGAGGAGCCAAAGATGAACGGCGTAGGAACCCTCCCTCTCAACCCAACCGAACCACTCGTATCGAAACGACAGCGTAGGCCAAGCGTTCGATTAGGTGATATCGGAGGAGACACCACTTACGATTCCCACCGACGCCAGAGCACGAAGCCATGGAAGTTCGTCTTCGAGCACCACCGTAGGGACTCCAATAACGTCTCAGGTAAACCCTCAAAGACTCGACCTTTAACGAATTTGAGTTCCGCCGAGTTCGGCGGCGATACCCTCGATGGCGGCCACGACGACAGAGATGCCACCGCCAACGCCGATGGCGTCGTGATTGGTAACTGGAAAGTGAAGGATTCCAAGAAGAGGGGCTCTTCTGGTGCCCCCACGAAGAGGGCTAGGTCGAATTGGGTTTCAAGGATTGAGGATGGCGGTAGTGGTGTTGGAGATGGAGAGGATAGGTTTTTTAGCGGCGGTGGTGGTGACGGAGAGGATAGGTTTTTTAGCGGCATTGGTGGTGACGGAGAGGATAGGTTTTTTAGCGGTGGCGACGTAGATGTTGATGATGGTTATTCGGAGAGTTTGAAGGAACCAAGCCCTGTGAATTCTCTTGAGAATTTGGGTGTTGATAGGAATGATAGAGAATTGAACTTTCAAGGGAATAGCAGGTCAGTTAGGGTTAGGGTTTCAGAGGGTAGAGAGAATCGTGATGGAATTGAACTTTCTGGACCTTCTGATAATGATATTAGGGATAGGAATAGGAATAATGGTGATGGTGGGAGTAGAGGGATGTATGGGGATGATGGGGTGAAGATTTGGCTCAATGGATTAGGGTTAAGTCGGTACGCACCCGTGTTTGAAATCCATGAGGTGGATGATGAGGTTTTACCCTTGTTGACACTAGAGGATCTCAAAGATATGGGGATTAATGCTGTTGGATCAAGAAGGAAAATGTACTGTGCAATTCAGAAGCTTGGGAAGGGGTTCTCCTGAGTCATCGGCTTTGTATATTTGGTTTTTGTTTTTTTAATGCTGATGTAGCATGAAAGAATTCTCAGCCATTGCAAAATGAGATGCATGTCTGAATTCTTGAGTTATAGAGTAAGTTCTTCTCACATAACCTGTTAGGCTTTCGGAGTGATTAGGTCCTCAGTGTTCTTATTTGAATACATCCTTTTTAATTCCACTGCAAGCACATATAACTATGCTAATTTTGTTTGAGTAGTTCTTTGTTTCGTTTTCTGAAGTAATGTTAGGTGTATCATTGTTTCGTCAATAAGAAGGGGAGCCTTGATGCAACCTTAAAATTGTTGTCATGTGGCAATGAGATCGCAGGATTGGGTCATCAGCCTCTTGCAAACCTAAGGATAGGCTGCTTACTGTTGACCTATATTGTGCGTCTGACCCTTCATTGGACCCGGTGAGGAGTGGGAGCTTACAGCACTAATTTTCCCTTTACTATTGACCCTTAAGAAGGGACAAAATAATTAGGCATTTCAAAAGTTTTTGCTTGTAACAATTAGGTAATGTTGTTTTATTTCTTCGTTCTGCCCATCAGAGTACTAGACTACTAGTGTTGAAGCTTTATACTTTTATGAGGCCTTCTTGGCGTGTTTGTATTTATATGTAAAATATTTAATTATAGATATAGATGTGCTGTTATTCTTGCAGGGTTAACATACCGGAAAAATAAATAAATCCTGTGTTTGTTTGTTTAACATGTCATACTCTAATTAGTCATGTTAATAGGAAAAAATTAATTGTAACCAATAACTTATATGTTCAAATCCTATAAACAGCCTATCTGCTTACAGGGTTATGCTGTGTACATTTGCCTTTCCGCCCTTTTTGTGTGGATATGATTGGCATTTGGTATGCTTTGTGCTATTGTTCTATTTATTGAGGCTAATATAGTCTGGATGTTTAGTTGGTTGCTTATTGGTGCTGCCCCTGAAGCCTTATGGTTCTTCCAGGCAGATGGATGTCCATGGAATGGTTATGACTTAAACCTATGAGGAGAGCCTAACCACTAAGACTAGTCCCTTTGGAAGCCAATGTCCACTATAGTTTCACCCTGTTGGCATTGACACTGTCATAACTCAACCATTTTCCCTATGCTGCTTAACACATCTATTTGTTCAGTACTCGACTCTCACTACTGCACCTGATCGAGCTTAGAAGTAGCTCTTTGTATAGCAAAATTTTCAATGAGAGGACCAATTTGTTATGCCTTAATACCACATTTAACTTCTTATTTACTCAACTTGGGACTTATAACAAGGTTACACTGCAATTTTTCCCCTTCGGTTAGTAGAGACTGCATAGTATATTTCTAGTGTTGGTCAGTGAATGTATGTTAGTCAGAGATGCTCTAGAGCAAACACTTCTGCAACTGTTGTTATTGTCTTATATATATCGGATAGATTCTTCATTGGGGTTTCCGAAGCCTTTTGGTTCTGAGGGGCAAATGGGTGTGCTATGGTACAAGAATGGGTGTCACTGGTTGAATGAGGAGAGTTCAACACAAAGAATAATTCTTTTTAAGAGACAATGTCCATTTCAGCTTCACTCTATCTCTACATTCAAGGTAGTCAAAATTGAGATTCTACTTAGGATTAGGGGGGTCAAAGATCGTAAATATAGGATTGTAACACAACTTGTAAGATCATACTTTAGATGTATGCAAATAAATTCATAAATACAAATCCAAACGTTGTTTGCTAGAAACATAATTCCAAACCTAATCTCAAAGCATACATTTGATAAAAACATAATTCCAAATCCAAATCCAATACCAAAACATAAATCTTAATGCAACTAAATCTAATTTAACAAATCATTCACAACAAACTGTCTATAATCATCTTCTAAAGAGGCTTCATCCTCATTTTCTTCAACATCGTATGTATCTTCCCCAATATCTTCTCCATGGATTTCTCTCATCAAATCATCACTATCACCTTCTGGGCCATCCAAATGATCCTCATCATCGTTATTGTGCTCCATGATCCACTCATCATTAGATGTGACATCATCAATAGTCAGCTTGACACCCTTGCCATAACAGTATGTTGTTTTTTGCATTAATTTATTTCTTCTTTTGGTGTGGACCTAAACAAATAGTTAATAAAATATAGTTATGCTCACATTTGTGTGGATATAAACAAATAATGAATAGAAATACAATTCAATCGAATTTTTACCATTTCAAAAGCACTCTAATTATGCTCACTTCTAGAGAAACTACACGTTAAGCTTAGTACACGTAGAGCAAACCTTTTAAGTTATGGTGTTTCATCCCCGAAAAACTCCCACCAATCTGTTGGAGTCTTCTGGTTCACTATGTTCAAAGCCAAATTCTTACAAAAAAAGCCTCGTTTATTAGTAAAACGATCCATCTGAACAACAATCTTCGATTGATCTTGAATATTAGGCACCATTTTCCCTATGGCATCAAACAATCCATTTCTAACTTCAAGATCAACAGTAAACCCAGGAGCATAATGTAATTGAGGGTTATGAAAATATCATGCATCATGTAATGGTCTAGGAAGTTGTCTATCCCATCTATCATCACTGATTTTCCATAGAGGCATATAACTATAAAAATATATCATAAAGAATGATATTAGTTGCATATAAAGAGCAAACAAATATAAATAAATGAATATTAATTGCAAATAGTACATGAATGTTACCTATCCTCAACATTGTTGTAAACACGTATCTTCTCCTTAGCTTGATCGATTGCTTCATATATTAATCCCATCAATAGCTTCTCATAGTCATCCGAATCAACCAAACGAAGAACTTTCATTAGCCGAAATGCACCCTTCAAAACAAAAACGACACTCTTCCAAAATTCCTTATCCAACACCACATCCTCAACCAATCTCTCATCATGTGTCCTAGCAAATTTAGTTGCCTTCCATTCTACTGATTTGAACATTCTTATTAAACTTGTTCTATTATCATTAAGGCAACCCAAAGTCAAGTATGAAGTGGCAAAACGAGTGAGGCTTGGTCTAACTAAATCTCTCCCCTCTGTGTGTTGTTGCAAAAAAGAAATTAGAGAAGTCCTTCCATAGATGAAGGTTGTAATTTTTCTACCTTTATAAATTGTGTCTGCAGGAATGAGAATTTTCTTCTCAAACTCCTCCAACATTAAGTCAATACAATGAGCAACACAAGGTGTCCAATAAAGCTTTTTTCTTTTCTCCATCAACATCTCTCCAGCAGCTTTGTAATTGTATACATTGTCTGTCATAACTTGAAAAACATTATCCTCAACAACATCATCTATTATCTTAAAGATCCTATCAGCAGTTTTTGCAATGTGTGATGCATCAATAGACTTCAAAAAAATTGTTCCCTTGGGGATGTGCGCTAAGAAAATTAGGATTGTCCTCTTCCTCTTGTCAGTCCAACCATCAGTCATTATAGTACACCCAACTTTCTTCCACTCAACCTTGTGTTCTTCGAGTCTAGCATTGATCAACTTAACTTCTTCCTTCAAATATTTGATCCTAATTTCATGATAAGAGGGAGGCTTGAACCCTCGTCCATGTTTCACAACCAACTTGAACATTTCAAAGTATTCGTCACTCCTTGCCACATTAAATGGAATGACTTTGTTATAAAATCACCTTGCAATAGCTTGATTTGCTTCCTCTTTGATGCTATTCTTAAACATGTTGTTGATGGTGGCTTGAGTGCTAATCCCCTTCCTCCTGAACAATTTTCAATTTCTTTCCTCTTTTCACCAACTTTAGGTTGTTCCTCCTCACTCAAAAAAGAATTGGACCTGTTGACCAAGTTTTGTTGTAAACAGCAACAATCAATAACATTTCCTTCTTCAATTCATCACTCACAACAATACAAGGTTCAACATCCTTTTTAGTTCCAGCTAGGTTCAACAATCTATATGCTCTTCTAGTTACAACCTTTTGACAGTATTTGCATTGTATTTTTCTGGTTCAATCAATTGCAATCTTGTGCTTCCATGTTGTACTTCTATTCCCACGTGCATTCTTGGGCAACACTCTAGACGTAGTACTTTGGACTCAGGAGCATTATTAGAGCCTCCAAAAGTTGGGCATGAGTTCGAGTTATCTTCTTCAGATATATTAAATCACTTTTGGCTTAAATTAACGATAAAAATAGTCACGGTATAAAAATAAAAATAAAACAGTATGTTACTTTACATAAACAAAAAGTAGAAAACATAAAATAAATAACAATTAATAAAAAAACATAAATTACATATAACATATATATACATATATATAACATATATACATATATATAACATATATACATATATATAACATATATACATATATATAACATATATACATATATATAACATATATACATATATATAACATATATACATATATATAACATATATACATATATATAACATATATACATATATATAACATATATATATATATATATATATATATATATATATATATATATATATATATATATATATATATATATATATATATATATATATATATATATATATATATATATATATATATATATATATATATATATATATATATATATAAATAAATGCTACTTACCACTTACCAGAAGAAGAGAAAAACAAAAACAAAAGAAAAAGGAGAAGAGAAAGAAGAAAAGAAGAAGACGCAGGCAAGGAAGAAGAAGTTACCTTCACTCTATAATTCTTGAACAAAGAAGGAGAACTTCTAGACTCTAGAGTTATAGATGGCTGTGTAAGTCTGATTGTAGTATTTTTAATCTTATTTTCACACTTCTACTCCCTTCAAAGCCTGAAATGGGCCCTTCAATTAGGAATTTAGGTTTTTTTTCCAGACCAGGTTGTAAAACGGGTTACGGCCCAAATCCTTGAACCTTCGCACCTAGGAACGGTGGAAGCACCGATTCCACCGAGTCCACGATCCTACCCGATGATTTCACAATTTCACCTCCTCTTGAACTCGTTTATGGGATCAAGCACGGTTGTGCCGCTGGAACACTTAAATACGTGGGATCTGAACGCGTGATTTTAACTACCATGTCTACATTGACACCATAGTAGTCCTTTTTCTCTTAGGTTGCTTAAGTCATCTATTAGTAGTATTCAAGACAACACTCTTACGTTGCACCTTAATAAGCCCATGAGTAGAGAGCTTAAGACAAATTCCCAAAATCATATTGCTCTTTACTCCAATCTATAGGTAGCTTTCTTTGTAGCATCCATGGCTCTTTCTGTAGTGTAATTTTCATTTAGAACACCAAGTGGAATGAGTTAAGTCCATGAGAAGAGCTTAACCAAAAAATCTATTACACTTCAAATTCAATCTACAGATAGCTCATGTAGCATAACTTTCAACTATAGTACCAATTGTTATAATTTAAGCGGATAAAGAGTGCCCAACCGAAACTACTAACTCATTGAGTATACATATTTATACATTGCAACTTTATCCCTTCTTCCATGAGAGTATATTTCAAGTGTTGGTCAATGAATGGATGTCAAGGCAGACATGCTCTACATCTAACAGTTTTGCAAATGCTCTTGTTGTCTCCTATGTGTATAGGATACAGTCAATTATTAGTTATCACTAAAAGTTTGTAGATGAAATGTCAGTCAATTTTTTTTGGAATACTTTTAGTCGATTATTTTGCCCCTCACGTTGTGTCCATTTTTTGCAATGTTTTCTAAATTGTCCAATTTTTGGATTAAACTTTGAAATCGTTAGTTGGTGAATATATTTGATAAAAGTAGGGGTGAGCATGGGTCGGGTTGGGACGGGATAAGGGTTGTCTCTTTTCCGGCCCTAAATGTCGGATATGTCATTTTTTGAACTTAGACCTAGATCTGAAGCTAACCAGACTCTAAATATCGATTGGGTTAACCTTTAAACTCAAACCCCACCCTAGACTCGATTAAATATAATGCATAGTTATTTTAGTTAAAATCTTCTCAATATTATTTATTATTATGAATATGTAATTTGACATATAAAATGATACATGTGTATATATTATTAATTTGTATATATATGATAAAGAAACTTAGAGAATCAATGATACTTTCGACAAAGAAGGTGTCATTAGGACGAGTTATGTTTGGTCCTTACCCGATCCTACATATTGATCAAGTCTAATTTTTAAACCTGAATCTGACCCTAGATCCGACTCTATTCAGGCCTGGTTATGATCGGGCTATACTGGATGAGTGGGTAGGGCCAGGTCTTGCTCACAAGTTAGATAAAAAATTATGTGCAAACACTCCTACCATGCACTGGTAAACTCCTGCTAGTGGGAACTGAAGGGGGTATTATTCTGGATAGGCTAATAACTGGTTGATTAATAGAGAGGAAGCACTATGCCAGATATCATAATAAACATCGGCCATTCAACATCAAAATTTTGAACTACAATGTTGAAAATGAGGCGGAAGAAAATCAACAATGCATAATAAAGCAGACGCTGCCAATTTGTGTAACTTCAACAACGCATTCTTGACAATGCGCTGTTGAACATCAGTAACGTTAGCGCTGACTTGAATGATTTATTTTTAACAACACATTTGATAGAAAGCGATGTTGATGTGAATATATTCAACAACACATATTTAAGGAAGCGTGTTGAAGATGACATAGTAACTGCGCTTGCTTAATTATACGTTGTTGATGTTTTACGAATTTTTAAGCGCCTGAGAAATTAACGGTGGAGTAGTAATGTGTCTCTTCGTTTGTTAAAATATTAATGGTTGAGTGGTTATGCGTTTCTTGATTGTTGAAATATTAATGGTTGAGTGATTATGCATTTCTTGGTTGTTTAAATATTAATGGTTGAGTGGTTATACTTCTCTTCGTTTGTTGAAATATTAATGGTTGCTCATATATAAATATTGTGGTTCACTCAATGTTCTATTTCACCAATAAGCTAAGAGCCTAAGAGTATGTGTTTCTATAAGGGTATGTTCATGAAGATAGGAGGAAGAAAACACAAAGTAATAAAAAAAAGAGAAATACTGCAAAGAGTAGAAAAGATAAAAAACACACAGATTTGTATAGATGAGTTGAGGAAAAAATTGTGTTTTTGTTTCAGAATCATGTCAATGAGGTTTTTAACAAATTTTGATTTCAGAAGGAAGGTGACTGTCATATAAGATTTGCGTGAGATGAAGCAATTGAAAGTAAATAAAAGGAAAAGGGGAATGAATTATTTAGTTCATTGAGTTCTTTCAATTTTTATTTATATCTTTCAATTATTTTCCTTCATCATGTACATCAATTCCTAAAGTTCATTGATTTCTCTCATTCGATTTTCATAGGAAAAGGACCCAGATTTTAAAAGGAAATCAATGAACTGTTCTACAAGATTTGTGTAGAGGAGTCGAAGAAAAAATTGTGGACAAAATTATTTCCTCTTCTACCAAATCATTTAGTTCATTATATTCGCATGTACCAAATTATTTAGTTCATTATAATGTATTTTGCCTCTCTGACTGAATAATAAAACAATTATTTTGGATGTTAATTTCTGTTTTTTTATTAATTATTTGGATGGTTATTCTCTTTAATATTTTTGCAATGTTCCTTATTAATTAACACAATAAACAAATTATCAATACTTAATAAATACAAAAAAAATTAACAAAATGTAATGTTTAATATTTTATTCAGTTTCGTATTACTAAACACAATTATATAGTAATAATCTACTTCATGAAAACTTCATGTTAATTTAAGTAAATTTATGTTGTATAAATATTTTCCAGTTATGTAAAATGTTAATTTAATAGCGTATATCTACGAATACGCTATAAAATTGGAAAATGAATTTAGTTTAACAACACATAATTACGACATCGCATAATTCAGATAGCATTGTCAATTAGATTCTAATCAACAGCGCCACATCTAGGTAGCGTTGTTGATGTGTTAATGAAAATAAGTAGTAAACAGCTGGATACGCAACAACAACACAATCCTTAATATGCACTGTTGAAGATGTTGATACAACAACGTTACTTTTAATATGCGTTGTGGAAGAGGTCGTGTTCATAATATGAGTTGTATACAGTTGGATAAATAACAACAACGCAATCGTTAATATGCACTGTTGAAGAGGTCAATACAACATTGCTACCGTAAATATGCACTGTTGTAGATGTCAATACAACAACGCTACCGTAAATATGCACTTTTGAAGAGGTCAATACAATATCGCTATCGTTAATATGCGTTGTTAAATGGTTACTACAGTTTAAATATCTAAAACATGAGTCTTTTCCTCTACCCTCTCAAACTTACTCGAAAAGAAATCTTCACACTCTCAGAAAACCCTCATACTCTCATAAACTAAAAAAACTTCATCAATGACTTCCCAACGTGGAGATCATATCTCACAGTGGTGACGAAGCTTCACCAACTCCACAAGACCAACAAACCGTTGTTAAAAAAGGACCTCCACATGGAATGACTTCCATGAAGAATGTCATTCGGTCAAGAAGCAAGGATGTGAAGATAGAAGTTCAATGGAACTCTAAAGGTCAACCATTAAACAAGAAGGGTGGCAATGCATTGGTAGGCTACATTGGTGTTGTTGTTAGGCATAATCTGAAGCTAACAATCAAGAAATGGAGTGATGTAGAGAGTACCGCGAAGGAGCGTATTTGGAAAGAAATAAAAGTAAGTTTATTTTTTCAGTTTGTATTTTTGTAATTTCATGCAATGTACGTATATGTGTTACGTTTTCATGCAATATACGTATATGCATGCAATATATAATGTATATGTGTTTTTATTTCAGGCAACTTTTGATGTTGATGAGGAGCATAAGGATTATATCCTTAAATCGGCTGGCAAGGCTCTCTGACAATTCCGAACTGATGCCGGAAAATTACTCAGAGATGCTGATGGCAATGTCAACCTAAAACCTCCAACTAAATATGCAAATATCGTTGATGAAGAGGATTGGAAGAGTTTTGTCACCTTACGCACAGAAGATGAGTCTTTCTTGGTAAAATCATATTCTTTGTATTGACTTTTGTATATATGATTTTGTATATGATTGTTGATATTAATGTTATTTATTGTTTTAGAAATTAAGTAATGAAAACTGCAGGAGGGCATCCAAGCCTTTATATCCATACCGAGCTTCTCGAGCGGGGTATAGAGGAATCGAGGAAAAAATTGTAAGTATTGTTAATTTGTAAATACATTATTTGTTATGTTTTGTATGTATCTATATTTAATTACATTATCATTGGTTATGTTTTGTTAGTTGGAGAACAAAAGCGATACATCTATGACTCTACATGGAGTAGAACTCGATGTTCTATGAGTGGATGCCCGTAAGAACAAGGATGATGTCATCGACAATGAGGAAGTTCAAGAAGTGGCAAGACTTGTTGTAAGTGCTCATATTTTTTAATTATACTTAATTTCCATACTTTATTTATCAAAATGTGATTAATTAATATTATGTTTTTCCTTGATATGTCAGATTGCCCTAAAATAGAAGGAGGCAAACCCGGATAGTCGTGTAATACTTGACAAGACACTAGGACTGCCTATCTACCATGGCAGTATCCGAGGTGCAGGATTTGGGGTTAGCCAGCGGACATTTGTACCCCATTCAAAGCCCAAATGAGCCATGTTCAAAATCAACTAGATGGCCTCATGCAACGGTTTAACAAATTTTAGCAAACAATGAAGGCGAAGGAAGCTAAGTGGCAACGACTAGCTAGTAATACTGCCACTGTTCCTTCAACTGTCAATGAGAGTTGCACTACACCTGCACCTTAGTTAAATTATTTTAATTTAGTCGTTAACTTATTATATGTTTTAACTTACGTACAAGGAATCAGTTCTTGCAAACTTTTCCTAGATACCCCACCTAGCCGAGTAGTGGTGTTGGGAAAGTGCACAAGTTGGCCGATGCTATGTTGCATAATGCACTTATCCCATGCCATCATGTGAAGGTCTCGATTGACTTTGCAATCAATGATAATGCGTTGCTGCCAATTCCTCTCGATGAGGATATCTTCACAGTTGGAGGGGCTAGAGACACTTTTGTGGGTTGGCCAGTAGACCTTGTTAAAGTAATTTCTCATAAGGTATGATTTTTTACCTTATGCTCACTCATATTATATATATATATATATATATATAAGAAAAACAAAAACAAAAGAAAAAGGAGAAGAGAAAGAAGAAAAGAAGAAGACGCAGGCAAGGAAGAAGAAGTTACCTTCACTCTATAATTCTTGAACAAAGAAGGAGAACTTCTAGACTCTAGAGTTATAGATGGCTGTGTAAGTCTGATTGTAGTATTTTTAATCTTATTTTCACACTTCTACTCCCTTCAAAGCCTGAAATGGGCCCTTCAATTAGGAATTTAGGTTTTTTTTCCAGACCAGGTTGTAAAACGGGTTACGGCCCAAATCCTTGAACCTTCGCACCTAGGAACGGTGGAAGCACCGATTCCACCGAGTCCACGATCCTACCCGATGATTTCACAATTTCACCTCCTCTTGAACTCGTTTATGGGATCAAGCACGGTTGTGCCGCTGGAACACTTAAATACGTGGGATCTGAACGCGTGATTTTAACTACCATGTCTACATTGACACCATAGTAGTCCTTTTTCTCTTAGGTTGCTTAAGTCATCTATTAGTAGTATTCAAGACAACACTCTTACGTTGCACCTTAATAAGCCCATGAGTAGAGAGCTTAAGACAAATTCCCAAAATCATATTGCTCTTTACTCCAATCTATAGGTAGCTTTCTTTGTAGCATCCATGGCTCTTTCTGTAGTGTAATTTTCATTTAGAACACCAAGTGGAATGAGTTAAGTCCATGAGAAGAGCTTAACCAAAAAATCTATTACACTTCAAATTCAATCTACAGATAGCTCATGTAGCATAACTTTCAACTATAGTACCAATTGTTATAATTTAAGCGGATAAAGAGTGCCCAACCGAAACTACTAACTCATTGAGTATACATATTTATACATTGCAACTTTATCCCTTCTTCCATGAGAGTATATTTCAAGTGTTGGTCAATGAATGGATGTCAAGGCAGACATGCTCTACATCTAACAGTTTTGCAAATGCTCTTGTTGTCTCCTATGTGTATAGGATACAGTCAATTATTAGTTATCACTAAAAGTTTGTAGATGAAATGTCAGTCAATTTTTTTTGGAATACTTTTAGTCGATTATTTTGCCCCTCACGTTGTGTCCATTTTTTGCAATGTTTTCTAAATTGTCCAATTTTTGGATTAAACTTTGAAATCGTTAGTTGGTGAATATATTTGATAAAAGTAGGGGTGAGCATGGGTCGGGTTGGGACGGGATAAGGGTTGTCTCTTTTCCGGCCCTAAATGTCGGATATGTCATTTTTTGAACTTAGACCTAGATCTGAAGCTAACCAGACTCTAAATATCGATTGGGTTAACCTTTAAACTCAAACCCCACCCTAGACTCGATTAAATATAATGCATAGTTATTTTAGTTAAAATCTTCTCAATATTATTTATTATTATGAATATGTAATTTGACATATAAAATGATACATGTGTATATATTATTAATTTGTATATATATGATAAAGAAACTTAGAGAATCAATGATACTTTCGACAAAGAAGGTGTCATTAGGACGAGTTATGTTTGGTCCTTACCCGATCCTACATATTGATCAAGTCTAATTTTTAAACCTGAATCTGACCCTAGATCCGACTCTATTCAGGCCTGGTTATGATCGGGCTATACTGGATGAGTGGGTAGGGCCAGGTCTTGCTCACAAGTTAGATAAAAAATTATGTGCAAACACTCCTACCATGCACTGGTAAACTCCTGCTAGTGGGAACTGAAGGGGGTATTATTCTGGATAGGCTAATAACTGGTTGATTAATAGAGAGGAAGCACTATGCCAGATATCATAATAAACATCGGCCATTCAACATCAAAATTTTGAACTACAATGTTGAAAATGAGGCGGAAGAAAATCAACAATGCATAATAAAGCAGACGCTGCCAATTTGTGTAACTTCAACAACGCATTCTTGACAATGCGCTGTTGAACATCAGTAACGTTAGCGCTGACTTGAATGATTTATTTTTAACAACACATTTGATAGAAAGCGATGTTGATGTGAATATATTCAACAACACATATTTAAGGAAGCGTGTTGAAGATGACATAGTAACTGCGCTTGCTTAATTATACGTTGTTGATGTTTTACGAATTTTTAAGCGCCTGAGAAATTAACGGTGGAGTAGTAATGTGTCTCTTCGTTTGTTAAAATATTAATGGTTGAGTGGTTATGCGTTTCTTGATTGTTGAAATATTAATGGTTGAGTGATTATGCATTTCTTGGTTGTTTAAATATTAATGGTTGAGTGGTTATACTTCTCTTCGTTTGTTGAAATATTAATGGTTGCTCATATATAAATATTGTGGTTCACTCAATGTTCTATTTCACCAATAAGCTAAGAGCCTAAGAGTAT
>NW_017716077.1:0-2873 GCF_001865875.1 Lupinus angustifolius
CTACAAGATTTGTGTAGAGGAGTCGAAGAAAAAATTGTGGACAAAATTATTTCCTCTTCTACCAAATCATTTAGTTCATTATATTCGCATGTACCAAATTATTTAGTTCATTATAATGTATTTTGCCTCTCTGACTGAATAATAAAACAATTATTTTGGATGTTAATTTCTGTTTTTTTATTAATTATTTGGATGGTTATTCTCTTTAATATTTTTGCAATGTTCCTCCAATAAGCTAAGAGCCTAAGAGTATGTGTTTCTATAAGGGTATGTTCATGAAGATAGGAGGAAGAAAACACAAAGTAATAAAAAAAAGAGAAATACTGCAAAGAGTAGAAAAGATAAAAAACACACAGATTTGTATAGATGAGTTGAGGAAAAAATTGTGTTTTTGTTTCAGAATCATGTCAATGAGGTTTTTAACAAATTTTGATTTCAGAAGGAAGGTGACTGTCATATAAGATTTGCGTGAGATGAAGCAATTGAAAGTAAATAAAAGGAAAAGGGGAATGAATTATTTAGTTCATTGAGTTCTTTCAATTTTTATTTATATCTTTCAATTATTTTCCTTCATCATGTACATCAATTCCTAAAGTTCATTGATTTCTCTCATTCGATTTTCATAGGAAAAGGACCCAGATTTTAAAAGGAAATCAATGAACTGTTCTACAAGATTTGTGTAGAGGAGTCGAAGAAAAAATTGTGGACAAAATTATTTCCTCTTCTACCAAATCATTTAGTTCATTATATTCGCATGTACCAAATTATTTAGTTCATTATAATGTATTTTGCCTCTCTGACTGAATAATAAAACAATTATTTTGGATGTTAATTTCTGTTTTTTTATTAATTATTTGGATGGTTATTCTCTTTAATATTTTTGCAATGTTCCTTATTAATTAACACAATAAACAAATTATCAATACTTAATAAATACAAAAAAAATTAACAAAATGTAATGTTTAATATTTTATTCAGTTTCGTATTACTAAACACAATTATATAGTAATAATCTACTTCATGAAAACTTCATGTTAATTTAAGTAAATTTATGTTGTATAAATATTTTCCAGTTATGTAAAATGTTAATTTAATAGCGTATATCTACGAATACGCTATAAAATTGGAAAATGAATTTAGTTTAACAACACATAATTACGACATCGCATAATTCAGATAGCATTGTCAATTAGATTCTAATCAACAGCGCCACATCTAGGTAGCGTTGTTGATGTGTTAATGAAAATAAGTAGTAAACAGCTGGATACGCAACAACAACACAATCCTTAATATGCACTGTTGAAGATGTTGATACAACAACGTTACTTTTAATATGCGTTGTGGAAGAGGTCGTGTTCATAATATGAGTTGTATACAGTTGGATAAATAACAACAACGCAATCGTTAATATGCACTGTTGAAGAGGTCAATACAACATTGCTACCGTAAATATGCACTGTTGTAGATGTCAATACAACAACGCTACCGTAAATATGCACTTTTGAAGAGGTCAATACAATATCGCTATCGTTAATATGCGTTGTTAAATGGTTACTACAGTTTAAATATCAAAGCCCAAATGAGCCATGTTCAAAATCAACTAGATGGCCTCATGCAACGGTTTAACAAATTTTAGCAAACAATGAAGGCGAAGGAAGCTAAGTGGCAACGACTAGCTAGTAATACTGCCACTGTTCCTTCAACTGTCAATGAGAGTTGCACTACACCTGCACCTTAGTTAAATTATTTTAATTTAGTCGTTAACTTATTATATGTTTTAACTTACGTACAAGGAATCAGTTCTTGCAAACTTCCTCTCAAACTTACTCGAAAAGAAATCTTCACACTCTCAGAAAACCCTCATACTCTCATAAACTAAAAAAACTTCATCAATGACTTCCCAACGTGGAGATCATATCTCACAGTGGTGACGAAGCTTCACCAACTCCACAAGACCAACAAACCGTTGTTAAAAAAGGACCTCCACATGGAATGACTTCCATGAAGAATGTCATTCGGTCAAGCCTAGCCGAGTAGTGGTGTTGGGAAAGTGCACAAGTTGGCCGATGCTATGTTGCATAATGCACTTATCCCATGCCATCATGTGAAGGTCTCGATTGACTTTGCAATCAATGATAATGCGTTGCTGCCAATTCCTCTCGATGAGGATATCTTCACAGTTGGAGGGGCTAGAGACACTTTTGTGGGTTGGCCAGTAGACCTTGTTAAAGTAATTTCTCATAAGGTATGATTTTTTACCTTATGCTCACTCATATTATATATATATGAGTGATGTAGAGAGTACCGCGAAGGAGCGTATTTGGAAAGAAATAAAAGTAAGTTTATTTTTTCAGTTTGTATTTTTGTAATTTCATGCAATGTACGTATATGTGTTACGTTTTCATGCAATATACGTATATGCATGCAATATATAATGTATATGTGTTTTTATTTCAGGCAACTTTTGATGTTGATGAGGAGCATAAGGATTATATCCTTAAATCGGCTGGCAAGGCTCTCTGACAATTCCGAACTGATGCCGGAAAATTACTCAGAGATGCTGATGGCAATATCATCCTAAAACCTCCAACTAAATATGCAAATATCGTTGAAGAAGAGGAATGGAAGACTTTTGTGTTTTGTCACCTTACGCACAGAAGATGAGTCTTTCTTGGTAAAATCATATTCTTTGTATTGACTTTTGTATATATGATTTTGTATATGATTGTTGATATTAATGTTATTTATTGTTTTAGAAATTAAGTAATGAAAACTGCAGGAGGGCATCCAAGCCTTTATATCCATACCGAGCTTCTCGAGCGGGGTATAGAGGAATCGAGGAAAAAATTGTAAGTATTGTTAATTTGTAAATA
>NW_017716078.1:0-923 GCF_001865875.1 Lupinus angustifolius
GCATATATATCTAATTACATTATTATTGATTATGTTTTGTTAGTTGGAGAACAAAAGCGATACATCTATGACTCTACATGGAGTAGAACTCGATGTTCTATGAGTGGATGCCCGTAAGAACAAGGATGATGTCATCGACAATGAGGAAGTTCAAGAAGTGGCAAGACTTGTTGTAAGTGCTCATATTTTTTAATTATACTTAATTTCCATACTTTATTTATCAAAATGTGATTAATTAATATTATGTTTTTCCTTGATATGTCAGATTGCCCTAAAATAGAAGGAGGCAAACCCGGATAGTCGTGTAATACTTGACAAGACACTAGGACTGCCTATCTACCATGGCAGTATCCGAGGTGCAGGATTTGGGGTTAGCCAGCGGACATTTGTACCCCATTCAAAGCCCAAATGAGCCATGTTCAAAATCAACTAGATGGCCTCATGCAACGGTTTAACAAATTTTAGCAAACAATGAAGGCGAAGGAAGCTAAGTGGCAACGACTAGCTAGTAATACTGCCACTGTTCCTTCAACTGTCAATGAGAGTTGCACTACACCTGCACCTTAGTTAAATTATTTTAATTTAGTCGTTAACTTATTATATGTTTTAACTTACGTACAAGGAATCAGTTCTTGCAAACTTTTCCTAGATACCCCACCTAGCCGAGTAGTGGTGTTGGGAAAGTGCACAAGTTGGCCGATGCTATGTTGCATAATGCACTTATCCCATGCCATCATGTGAAGGTCTCGATTGACTTTGCAATCAATGATAATGCGTTGCTGCCAATTCCTCTCGATGAGGATATCTTCACAGTTGGAGGGGCTAGAGACACTTTTGTGGGTTGGCCAGTAGACCTTGTTAAAGTAATTTCTCATAAGGTATGATTTTTTACCTTATGCTCACTCATATTATATATATATATA
>NW_017716079.1:0-40500 GCF_001865875.1 Lupinus angustifolius
TATATATATATTGAGCTATAATTGATATGTTTTTTTGAATATTTCAGGAAAATGTACATTCCACCCCCAGTAGTATCTAAAAGTCTAAGCCATCTTCGGGGGATGTGAGCTCAAAGCCATCTATTGGGGATGTGAGCTCAAAGCCATCTA
This sequence comes from Lupinus angustifolius, assembly GCF_001865875.1. Taxonomy (NCBI): domain Eukaryota; kingdom Viridiplantae; phylum Streptophyta; class Magnoliopsida; order Fabales; family Fabaceae; genus Lupinus; species Lupinus angustifolius. Next base: position 151 of record NW_017716079.1, read on the forward strand.
CTGGGGATGTGAGCTCCAAGAAGACTACCAACTATTGTACTCAACTGATGGAGCATGTATAGGAGATGGGAGATGATATGATAATTATATCAATTCCTAAGGAAGTCTATGGGGATAATGTTAATGAATAAATTGGCATGACTGAAGTCCAGGATGTATATAAACGTGATTTTATTGGTGCAAGTGCTGTATGTATGTATATATATGAGGTAAATTATGTTTTCTTAACTTCTCACTTATGCATGGCGATGTGTTATACTTATCTCTCATTCATTCTCTTTTAGCTATATAACAACGCATGCGGTAAGAAGCACTGTCGATATGATCAAAACTATTTCATCTGCACTTAATCACTTAACATAGTGCTTAATCGATTAATTGCTTGAATGTTAATTATTGCCATTATTAGTTGTTCTATATATTTAATTAATTGTCATTAATATGTCATAACGTAATTATTAATTTGAATTTCATTAAAAAAAATGAATTAGTAAAAAAAGTATTATATCTTCCATAGCGTTTCCTTAAGATTGCGTTGTGGAACACTTACCTTCACATTTGAATGGAAAGTTTTTCCATAGCGTTTCCTTTAGGTTGCGCTGTTGATTAGGTATCATTGGCAGCGACTTCTTCATTATGCGTTGTTGAAGATACTATCAGACCTTAAAAATTAAAATGTTCCCGCATTCTCACACATTCATCAACAATCCCAACACTCATTTACTCAGTAGTGAAACACATTTATTCTCAAAATCGACCTCAAAAATCATTCAACCTCAAAATCATTCACTCATTCAACACCCTAAATTATTCACTCATTCAACACAAAAATCATTCAACACCGATTTCGAAAATTCTTCACTCTTTTAACCTGAAAATCATCATTCACGCATTCAACACCGAATTGAAAGTGAGTTTTACTTATAGTTATTTGTCTTTTTAATTACATTATATTTAGCTTGTATCGATTTACAAATATTTTCCATATAAATGAGTGAAAGTGATTTCACTCATTTAACTTGTATTCAATTGAGGTTTCCGACTCATTTAGCTTACATTATGAGTTGAGGTTCCGATCATAATAATGCATTTGCTATGCTTGGTGAGCTTAACTCCAAGCCTTAGGGATTTATGCTCATTATATTTTTTTGTTAATAAAAAATGGATCGAAAATGGATGAGTGCCAATCGATTGACGAAGGAGTATGAAGAAGGAGTGAAATCATTTGTTAAGTTTGCAATTAAGAATGCTGAAAACCCTAATAGAATTGTATGTCCTTGCTTAAGATGTTGTTACTCAAACTGAATTACTCCAAATGAGTTAAAAGGTCATTTAGTGTGTCATGGTATTGATCAAAGTTACACATGTTGGACAAGACATGGTGAGACGAGAGACGTTATGGATTGTGATGATGAGATGCATATGAATGACAACTACATAAACGCATATGAAGACGATCGTTTTGAGGGAATGGCAAACATTGTTGAAGAAGATCTTCAGGATTGTCATGAGATGTTTCAGTGGTTGATAAGTGATACTGAGAAACCATTATATGATGGTTGTACTAAATTCATAAGATTGGCAGCAGTGTCAAGGTTGTATAAGTTAAAATCTGTTAATGAATGGACTGATAAAAGTTTCACCGACTTGCTTGCACTTCTGAAGGATATGTTTCCAGAATATAATGTGCTCCATTCTCGAACCTATGATGCAAAACAAATGTTACGCTCCATAGGCATGGACTACACTAGGATACATGGTTGTGAAAATGATTGCATCTTATTTTTTAATGAGTATACTTCATTAAAGTTTTGTCCTAAATGTAATGCATCACGATATAAGATGGAAGACTCAATTCCAAAAAAGGTTGTATGGTATTTTCCCATCAAATCAAGATTCAAGCGTATGTTTAGCAATGCCAAAGATGCAAAGAAGTTGACATGGCATGATGAAGAAAGGGTTAAAGATGACAAGCTTCGGCATCCTGCAAATTCTCCTCAATGGAGAAAAATTGATGACGACTATCCTAGTTTTGGTTAAGAATCAAGAAATCTACGCCTTGCATTGTCAACGGATGGAATTAACCCACATAGTGTTCAAAGTTGCTCCCACAGTACATGGCCAGTGATGTTGGTGATATACAACCTACCTCCTTCTCTTTGCATGGAGCGCAAATATGTGATGTTATCTATGTTAATTTCTTGACCTAAATAACCAGGAAATGACACAGACATATATTTGGCTCCATTAATTGAATACTTGAAGAAAATGTGGGAGACATGCATAAATTTATATGATGCGTATAGGGAAGAAAGCTTCAACTTGAGGGCCTTGTTGTTCGACATAATCAGTGATTTCCCTGCATATGGTAACTTGTCTGGATATAGTACAAAAGGACATTTTGCATGTCCTGTATATGAAGACAATACTCATTCAATGAGGTTGGAACACTATAAGAAAAATGTCTTCCTTGGCCATCGTAAATTTTTGCCTTCAGATCATCACTATCGACGATGGAGAAAAGCATTTGATGGACACAATGAAGAAGGTCGTGCTCCTTTGCCATTGACAGGTGACCAATTATTTCAAAAGCTAAAGGGTTTGAATACTAACTTTGGTAAACCTTTTGAATGTCTCGTTGGTACCTTACTCAATGTCCCTGGTAAGACCAAAGATGGCTTGAATGCCAGGTTGGACTTGGTTAGTATGGGAATAAGAAAGGAATTGGGGCCGATAATGAAGGGAAAACGTACATTTCTACCTCCAACAGCTTATACTTTGCCGAGGAATGAGAAAATAGAATTTTCTAAATTTATTCATGGTGTTAAAGTTCTAGAAGGGTACTCTTCCAACATTCAGAACCTCGTATCAATGAAAGAGCTCAAGTTAAGAGATCTTAAGTCTCATGATTGTCATGTACTTATGGAGCATTTCTTTCCTATTGGAATACGATCAATTCTACCTAAAAAAGTTTAAGGAACCATAACTAGGTTATGCTTCTTCTTCAAGGCAATTTGTAGCAAAGTGATTGACCCTAAGAAATTACCTACATTGCAATGACAAATTATTTTGACTTTGTGTGAGCTTGAAATGTGTTTTCCACCTTCTTTTTTTGACATAATGGTTCATCTAAGCATTCATCTTGTTCGAGAGATACAACTATGTGTCCCTTCCTATATTAGATGGATGTACTCCTTTGAGCATTATATGAAGATATTAAAAGGGTATGTGAAGAACCAATCAAGATCAGATGGTTGTTTTGTCAAGTGATATGTTGTTGAATTAGCTCTTGATTTTTGTAACGGTTACCTTACCAATGGTGATCTCATGAGCATTCCAAAGCCTAGATATGCAAAAACAATAAAATTGGTGAAGGTATTACTGGGAATGAAATATTGACTATAACAAGAACCGAATTGGAGCAAGCACACTTATATGTTTTACATAATGCCGACGAGGTTGAGCCATATGTTGAAACACACAAGGAGATGCTAAGGAAGTGTTACCCAAGTAAGAATGAAAATTGGATTTTCAAAGAGCATAATCGGTATTTCATAAAGTGGCTAAAAAATCACATTGATGATGAGTTGAATATAAATGCACATTCAGTTTCTGAAAGATTGAAATGGTTAGCCAATGGGCCAACCCTTCATGTCATATCCTACACTGGTTACCTAATTAATGGGTTCATATTTTATACGAAAAAACAAGATGATCAAAGTAAAATGTAAAATAGTGTTGTGACTCTTCTTGCTCGAACTTTACACATGTCAAGTGTAAAAGATAGAAACCCAATATATGCGAACATGTCATACTTTGGAGCGATTGAACGCATATGGGAATTGGATTACACAATGTTTAGGATGCCGGTTTTTTATTGTATGTGAGTTGATAACAACAATGTCTTCCGAGTTGATGAGTTAGAGATCATGCAAGTGGATCTTAATAGGCCAGGATATAAAGATGAGCCATTTTTTCTAGCATCACAAGCTCAACAAGTATTCTATGTTAGTGACACAACTGATATGAAATTGTCCATTTTTCTTTTAACTAACAAAATAATCGTCAATAATATTGATGACCAAGAATATGAAGATATTGATGAATATGATCCATTTTTTGGGATATATCAGTCGCGTGAGGGCGGACCAACTACAAATGATGATTTATATACAAGAAATGATCACGATGAAGGACTTTGTGTAAATCAATATGCCCCTCCAAACAAGGATGACCTAAAAGACAAAAACAATCAAAGAAAAGGAAAAAATAGATGCAAGTAGCCTTTGTATAATTTTGATTGTTCGTAATTTGTATAATATTGTTTCTTTATAATTTGTGTAAATTTTTTATTTGTAATTATGTACTTTGTCAAAACAAAATTGGCATGATATTCATTGTTTGTATTTTTTTATTGTATTGATGTTTAATAAAACAAACTTATGGCCTGTATTAATGTGTCTGTGCTGTTGAGAATGTTTGTTCTGCTAATAAATGTATATGCAGGTATTAATTTATATAAATCAACAGTGAATTCTAGGGGAAGCCCTGACATGCGCTGTTGTAAAGGATAACTACAACAACACTTTTTACAAAAAGCATTGTGGTAGTTATCCTTTACAACAACGCTATGCATGTGAGACGCAGTTGTATTAAGGAGTTTGAGAAAATTTATGAATAATACAACAACGCTTTTCTGTTATTTTGCTGTTAAATATATGAACTTCAACAATGCAGGTAGAAGCGTTGTTAATAAGATCTATAAAATGCGTTGTTTATTTAAGACTATATGACATCGCTTCGTGGACGATGCACTGTTGTATTGATCAACTATATGACAGCGCTTTGTGGACGATGCGTTGTCAATTGATGCACTATATGACAATGCTTTTTATGTGGTATGTTGTGGTATATAATCAATACAACATCGTTTGTGAAGCGCTGTTAATGATGACCATATACTACTGCGGTCTAACCGAAAGCGCCCAAAAGCGTTGTTATACATCTAAAATAAGTGTTGTTGAACAACAACTATAATGTAGTGAAGGGAATAAAGTCTTGTAAGATTATAGACATTCAATAAAATTTTATATTTGATGTAGATTGTCTAACACATTTTAGGGCTTTAAAGTTAGGATTGAATATGTATAGAATCAAACACACATAGGTATTACGCGAGTATATCAAATTAATGTTACTATAATTCTTGAAGGAGGAGGAGGTGTAGAAAAACTATAGGTGAAAAAATTAGGAATGATTTTGAGATCAATGTTTTGTTAATGAATATAATTTGAAATATAACATTATGATGTTGTTCGATTCATATAGTCGATTGCTCTTATAAGAAATGATTGATAATGAAAAATTTGTGTCTATTAATTGCATTAATGTATAGCAAGCATATATGTTTGATGAGGGTTCATAGCGGGGATAGAAATCACAAATTAATTTATGGCAGCCAAATAGGTTAGAGCAATAACAGTAGCATCATGTGAGATTTTTATGTGGTGTATTGAACATTTGCCTCAATTTTGTGGCTTTATTTTTCAATTTTTTATGTAGCATTTATCATTTTTTCTTATTTATCTCTATTAAAAACTTTCAGTATATCTAGTTTTTTGCACTACCAAATATATTCTTTCAACTTTTTGGGTAATAAATTAATCATTTTTGGGTGTGTGGTTGCTCCTCCAAATAAGTGTCATTCTAAAAAATTGAATCATTGACATTTTGACCAAGAAATTTAGCATGGCCTTACACCACCACTAAACCAACACCTTATTGGTAGTATATCTAGTTTTGTTATTTTCAATGAGACTACTAATTAATGAACAATAATCAAAAGAACTATGATTGTTATCTTATCATATTTCATATATAAAAATAAAGTGATGAAGAAAATTGTCTATTTTTATTGATATGTATGATTTAGTTGAAAATGCCTTGATAAGGACTAGACGGAGACATGGATTGAAGATAGGTTGTTGTAATCTTTGGAGTGACCACTACATTAACAAAACACAGAAATATCTCTTTCTTCCTTATCTTGGAAAGCGTTGGTTTATGAGATTTCTGAATCTTATGAGCCGATTATAGACCGAGAGATACTAACACTTCGTCTCTACTGAGACAATACATTTATTAATTGCACAAACTTGAAGATATCCTAAACTTCTTTAATTATTTAATTGTTCACAAAGGACATAAGTAGATCTTAATGTTGGTGTAATGGAAATCAAAACCAAATATAATTTTAGTTTAAAAAAATGTTAGATTGGTTTATGTATTTTAATTAATTTAAAGAATGAATGTTAAGCATAAGATAAGACTTAACTTATCCGCTCATCTTGTTACCCATTACTCATGTTTGTACGTGATTATTCAATTATGTATAGAGTAATAATATCTTTTGACCCAAAGTAGATTATGCATTTTGTCGTAATAACTTATTTATTAATGTAATTTCATATTTTTTTAATCGTGTTTTTCAATTATATTTTGCTATTTATTTAAGACACACTTCTATATTGTCACTATGTGTATTGTAAGACTAAGATTGCAACTAAGAGAGAGTGAATTAGTTGACTTAAAATTATGACCATTTTTTTCTGCAAAATTAAGAGTTAAGTGCAACAGAGAAATTATATAGAAAATTAACAAGTAAAAAATCAAGAGATAAAGGAGAAGAGTGTACACCGAAATTTTATATTGGTTCACCTTCTTGTCCACCGAAGACTATATCCAATACTCTTATAGCACAAGAGATTTCTTCACTAAATATTATGAATTGTAATTACAATATCTCACCCCGAGACCTCTATGTACCTTACGCACTCACTAATACTTATGTCACTCTTGAAAAACACATTCTCATGTGACTCTATCCCTTTTCTAATCACACACTTGTGAAAGAAAGACTTCTGAAATGTCAATGAAGAATTTACAACAATGACAGGATTATCTTTACAAGTTTTGAATGTAGTATCACTTACAATCTGATAACTCTTTGTATAGTAAGTAATAATGCTCTTATATGTTTCTAAAACTTTGAAACAATTTACTTCAAGCAACTCAAAAAATTTACTTTGAACGTTTAAGAACAAGTTGCAAAAAGTGCAAAAAATATTTCAAAGAATTTTCAGAATTATGTTTGAAAGTTTGTGCAAGAGTTGTTCTTTTGATTTTGAGTTTCAATGCCTTTAAATAGGTTTTCCAACCAGCCATAACACCTCTTTGAAATGGTAGGAATTGATTGAGTTGAAACCATTTCGTTTGGGATGAAAACCATTCATTTTGAAATCTGAAAACTGATGTAACAACTCCTAGTAATCGATTATAGCCTTGAATAATCGATTACTCAAGCACGCTGTCCAACTGGGCATTTAAAATTTAATTAGAGTAATTGATTACAGCATTTGAGTAATCGATTACCCTGTACAATTTTTGTTGGGTAACTGGTTTTCTCACTTATGTAACCTGTTACTTAGATACAGTAACTTATTACGCACTATTTTTTAAAATTGTTTTTTTTATACTTGAAGTGTTTCAATTTGCTTAAAAAATAGTTTGAGCATCACTACTATTGTATATTTGAGAGTATAAGAAAGAAGTACCTATTTAGACTTAGACTAGTTTGACTTGAAGCTTTATCTTCTTTGTCTTCATAAGTATTCTTCCTTTTCTTCGTTTTGGTGATGTTGGTGTCTTCATCAAAACCGTGCCAATGTCAGGAGCAAAGATCTTCTTCACAATCTCCCCCTTTTGATGATAACAAACCAATATCTTCTTGAACAATGTAGTTTTCTGAGAGCAACATACTTTGAGATATGTTGAGATGGCGTGAGTATGCTCCCCCTATTTTGCATGCTCCCCATTTCATTTGGAGTTATGTGCCTAAAAGAAATTTGACAGAAAATACACTTCTCCCAAATTTTCTCCCTCTTTTGACTTCAACAAAAAGTAGAAAATCCAAGAGTTTCCAGCATAATATATAGCATACAATGTGTATATGACAAGCATAAAAGTAATAATAAAAGTGATATCGCATAGCAGAAAGTTAAAAGATATTCAAATATTGTTCAAACCATAACCACAAAAACAACAAAACAACAACAAATTGTCCAAAGTCGTGAAAACATTACAATTAGAAAATCCTAACAACAAAGATAATCTAAGACTCAGGCTTAGAGCTGTCTTCGTCAATGTCCATGCTACTCATCTTAGAAGAGAGTTGATGAAGTTCAAACTGGATTTATTGATTTTGAGCATCAAGAGCATCCATCTGGTTAGTGATGTAGCCTCGAAGAGAAAACAACTCATCAATTATCATCTGATTTGAAGGCATGGCAGTAGATGAGGAAGATTGAGCATGAAACTCAGAAGGTTGAGGTTCAGAAGGGTTAGGAGGGGCAAGTTCTGATTGATCAGCAGGAACAATTGGTCTATCAGTTTTAAGCTTATAGGTGCGATCATTAATATTGAAAAAGAAGCCCATTTTGTGGATCACGTCCACATGAATATGGCTTTCATGAAGATTAAGAGAGACCTTGGTTTCACTAGAAGTAGAAACACCTAAGTGTTCAAGAATTTTGGTTATGAAGATTGCATAGGGCAAGGGCATGGAGTTCCTTGAATAGTCCACATTTGTCTCATTATCATCTGAGCCCAATTAATTTTGATGTTATAATTCATAGCATACATCAATTGAAGTTCTATGTCTAGTAATCGATTATAGCCTTGAATAATCGATTACTCAAGCACGCTGTCCAACTGGGCATTTAAAATTTAATTAGAGTAATTGATTACAGCATTTGAGTAATCGATTACCCTGTACAATTTTTGTTGGGTAACTGGTTTTCTCACTTATGTAACCTGTTACTTAGATACAGTAACTTATTACGCACTATTTTTTAAAATTGTTTTTTTTATACTTGAAGTGTTTCAATTTGCTTAAAAAATAGTTTGAGCATCACTACTATTGTATATTTGAGAGTATAAGAAAGAAGTACCTATTTAGACTTAGACTAGTTTGACTTGAAGCTTTATCTTCTTTGTCTTCATAAGTATTCTTCCTTTTCTTCGTTTTGGTGATGTTGGTGTCTTCATCAAAACCGTGCCAATGTCAGGAGCAAAGATCTTCTTCACAATCTCCCCCTTTTGATGATAACAAACCAATATCTTCTTGAACAATGTAGTTTTCTGAGAGCAACATACTTTGAGATATGTTGAGATGGCGTGAGTATGCTCCCCCTATTTTGCATGCTCCCCATTTCATTTGGAGTTATGTGCCTAAAAGAAATTTGACAGAAAATACACTTCTCCCAAATTTTCTCCCTCTTTTGACTTCAACAAAAAGTAGAAAATCCAAGAGTTTCCAGCATAATATATAGCATACAATGTGTATATGACAAGCATAAAAGTAATAATAAAAGTGATATCGCATAGCAGAAAGTTAAAAGATATTCAAATATTGTTCAAACCATAACCACAAAAACAACAAAACAACAACAAATTGTCCAAAGTCGTGAAAACATTACAATTAGAAAATCCTAACAACAAAGATAATCTAAGACTCAGGCTTAGAGCTGTCTTCGTCAATGTCCATGCTACTCATCTTAGAAGAGAGTTGATGAAGTTCAAACTGGATTTATTGATTTTGAGCATCAAGAGCATCCATCTGGTTAGTGATGTAGCCTCGAAGAGAAAACAACTCATCAATTATCATCTGATTTGAAGGCATGGCAGTAGATGAGGAAGATTGAGCATGAAACTCAGAAGGTTGAGGTTCAGAAGGGTTAGGAGGGGCAAGTTCTGATTGATCAGCAGGAACAATTGGTCTATCAGTTTTAAGCTTATAGGTGCGATCATTAATATTGAAAAAGAAGCCCATTTTGTGGATCACGTCCACATGAATATGGCTTTCATGAAGATTAAGAGAGACCTTGGTTTCACTAGAAGTAGAAACACCTAAGTGTTCAAGAATTTTGGTTATGAAGATTGCATAGGGCAAGGGCATGGAGTTCCTTGAATAGTCCACATTTGTCTCATTATCATCTGAGCCCAATTAATTTTGATGTTATAATTCATAGCATACATCAATTGAAGTTCTATGTCACTTATTTGAGAATGGTTTGAAAATTTAGACAAAATGACATAGCTCAGAAAGTAATGAAGCAAACGGTTCTCAAGTTTGAGATGTCCAGCAGATAGGATATCTCTATTCTTAACATTCCCACCAAAGCCATGTTGCTTATGCATTTCTATTTCCCCTTTTGAAATTCTACATAGAGAATAGTAAAAATATTTTGGAACGTAGTTATCCCATTCACATAGGAAGTAAGACGGTTGTGCTACCTTGAGTGGGTATGTTACAACATAATGAACTAAAAGTTTTCAAATCCAAAACAATGTCTTTTCCTTTCACATAGGAAGTAAGACAGTTTTTCCGGAAGTTCAAGTTGTAGTAAAATACTCTAACAAGTTCAGGATAAATATCACTTGATTCACAGCAAAAATTGAAAAGGTTTTGTTGTCGTAAAAGATAACGGAAAAGAAAATCTTCAAACTCAAAGTTCCCGACATTACCGTATTTCGGATTAAATATGGTTCGTCCATGGAAGTGCTCTTTGAAGACTTTGCGTTGTTCATCGTTTGCGAGAAGTCTTGCTAAATCCAGAGGGTTAGACTCCAAGGATGAAGTCCCTTGCTTCTTTTGAATCACGTTAGTGCGTTGCTTCTTTGTTATTGAAGAAGATGTCATGGATTGGGTTTTTGAAGTTTTTAGGTTTGGGAGATTTGGGTTTTTTTGATTTGGTCCACTAATCACGAAAATGATGGTATAAAAGAGTTTAGAATTGAAAATATGATATGAATGGAAACAAAAATCACTCAAAATGGATGAAAAATGAAGTTTTTAGAGATTTGAGGTGGTTACACGAGTGAGAGAAAAACAGGAAGAAGATGAGTTTGAAAAAATGCAGAAAATCATATATATACCTGCATAGAGTAATCGGTTACTCACTTTGAGTAATCGGTTACTCAGTTTTAAAATTTTCAAACAACAACTTTGAGTAATCGATTACTCACTTGAGTGGTTACTGAAACTCCATGTTCAACCCTGTAATTGGTTACTCTCGAGTGTAATCGATTATTGACCCCAGAAAAAATTAATGTTAGGCATATCGATGATATGAAAATGATTTTTGACCCAAAATTTAAAAGTTTTAAATATAAGTGAACACATTTAAGTACAAGTAGTGTAATCGATTACTGACCCCAGAAAAAATTAATGTTAGGCATATCAATGCTATGAAAATGATTTTTGACCCAAAATTTAAAAGTTTTAAACATAAGTGAACATATTTAAGTACAAGTAGGCATGAGATAAACATAATGAGCATACATATAATCATATAATCATGTTTAAGATATGTAAGCTTCATCAAGAATGCCTAATTCACGTCTAATTTTATAAAAAGGTTCTTTAGCCAATGGTTAAGTGAAAATATCTACTAATTGGTTATGTGTATCAACGAATTCTACAGTCACATCTTTATTTTGGACATGGTCCTTCAGGAAGTGATGCCTTATATCTATGTGTTATCTTCTAGAATTCATAACTGGATTCTTTGTGAGGTTTATAGCACTAGTATTGTCACATTTTAGAGGAGTGTAGCCTAAGTCTACGCCATAATCTCGTAATTGTTATTTAAGCCACAACACTTGGGCACAACAACTACATGTTGCTATATATTCAGCTTCAACAATGCTTAGGACAACACATGCTTGTTTCTTGCAAGACCAAGAGACTAAAGCATTTCCTAAAATATTACAAGTACCACTTGCACTTTTCCTCTCAGTTTTGCATCCAGCAGAATCTGAATCTGAATAACCAACCAAATCACATATACTTCATTTTGGATACCACAATCCAACTTCAATTGTGCCTTTAAGATATTTCATGATACTCTTAACAACAACTAAGTGTGATTCTTTTGGTTTAGATTGATAGTATGCACGCAAACATACACTAAACATGATATCAGGTCTACTGGCAGTTAAATATAAAAGAGATCCAACCATACATCGATACTTTGATATTTCAATGCATTTTCCAGCTTCATTTGTATCAATGTAAGTACCATATCCCATAGGAGTAGCTATTGGCTTGCAAAAATTCCATTATCAAGTTGTTTGATTTGTAATCCAAGGAAGTAATTCAACTTACCCATCATGGAAATTTCAAACTCTCATTGCATCATTTTTCCAAAATCACTACACAAAACCTCATTAGTAGAACAAAAAATAATATCATCTACAAAAATTTGAACAATAAGAGCATGATGATTTATTTTCTTTATAAAGAGTGCAGTGTCGACCTTTCCTTTGGTAAATCCCTTTTCAAGTAGAAACTTTTTTAGACGATCATACCATGCATGTGGAGCTTGCTTCAAGCCATAGAGAGCTTTCTTTAATTTGTAAACATGAAAAGGATGTTTGTAATCTTCAAAACCAGGAGGTTGTTCTACAAACACTTCTTCTTGAATATATCCATTGAGAAAAGCACTCTTTATGTCCATTTGTTATAGCTGATGAAGATGTAAGCATGCATGAATGCAAGATTGAAGAGGCAAGCATACATCACATAATGTTTTGATGAAGACAAAGGGCACACAAAGGTTGATGAAGACAAAAGAGTGAAGAAGGCAAATGATTGACAACATGCATAAATGTTGAAGGACAAACTTGAGAAGATGAGCAAATCAACAAACGAGAAAGTATCAACTATAGTCAAGACTCAAGAGTATACAAGGCAAAGCATGCAAAAGAAGATCTAGGGGTTAAGTATTATTTACATCTTTATTAGATCCTAAGTTGCTTGCTTAGTAAGAGTCTAGGCTAGGATGAACCCCAATGAAAGTCTCACAAGCTAAAATCAATCATATCTAAAATGAAACTCACATACATACATAATTTACATGCACATGATTTAAATGTACATGCATACATACATGATCATATGTTTTGAATGCATTTAAAAAGTATTTTTAAATGATGATGCATCGTCATTAGGTTTTAAATCATGTAGGAGGTTCATTCATCATTTAAAATGTGTTTTAGAAAACTATTAATCAATTAACAGTTGCGTTAATCAATTAACCCTTGGGCTGAACACGTTAATCGATTAAGGTGGTTAAGCTGATAAATGTTTCTGTTTTCTGTAATTTTGAAGAAATCCGTTAATCGATTAAAGCTTAACAAAATCGATTAACTGTAATTAAAAACAAAATAGTATATTAACCCAAGTTTTTCAAATCGGTTCATAACTTAACTTTGAGAAAAAATCAGAGGATTAGAACATACTTTTTCGAAAACAGGCAGTTTACAAATTATTGAGAAAATCTAGAGCTCAAACTTTCATATATTTAGGAAAGATTTTCTAAGTGTTCTTTCAAGAAAAGAAAAGGGCGAATCTTTACAAGATACCCGTTGAGCTTTCATTGTTAAATATGAAAATAGAAACTTGCAGCTCACGCGTTGTATTTTCTGTATTAGTGAGATCTTTTAGGGGTTCTTAGATTCGTAGAAGATTGTATATTCTGCACATTGAGGTGCATATGTAACTTGAAGAATTATTGTTAGACTTAGGAAATAACACATTCTCTTGGTGTGTTGTATCACCAAAGAAAGAGAATAGGTTTGGGAAAACCCTTGCTGCGGTTAGGTATATGTCTTCACGAGAAGCAAGAGGTCTTGGTTGTAAGCATTTTTCTTGGTTGGGGCTAGATCGTAAGAAAGGTTTTCTTAGGTGATGAGAATAGTCAAACCAAGAAAGTGAGGTTTAAGATCCAAGAAAGAAGCATCTTGATTCTTGTATTGGAATTGTGTTTGTAAGAAACATTGAAGATTTCATACTGAAGATAAAATCTCCCAAGATCAGAAGGGGATGCCTGGATGTAGTTTGTAGTGGAAAACAAATGAACCATGATAAAAAGCCGAGTCTTCTTTTTTTCCGCTTATCTTTTTACATTTCCGCATTTCTTGATTTACTTAACTTGACATGCATATAATTCTCTGATACTTGCATATTCTATATAGTGAATTTGGTGTTCTTAATTGTCTGTATAATTGCATGTAAGTTTGGTTGAATCTTGGTAATCTTGGATGACTAAAAGAATTCTATTTATGTTGTAATTGAACCTGTTAATCGATTAAGTGGTTTACATAATCGATTAACTGCAGATGATTTAATCGATTAAGTTTGTAGTTAATCAATTAAATGGTGTGTTAATTTGTATAATTTATGTGTTTATCGAGCGATGGTAATTGTGTACCGTATCACCTATTCACCTCCCCTCTAGGTGAGTGGCAGAGCCTTGTGGGACCTAACAACTTAAAGTTTAAAGAACATGCATATGCAAGTAATAGCCTAATATCTTCAAGTCTAGAACCGGAGGGAAGGTATCATCAAAGTCTATACCTTCTTCCTGATTGTATCCTTGGGCTACCAGTCTAGCTTTATTTCTAACAATAATACCATTTTCATCATATTTATTTCGGAATACCGAACGAGTTCCTATGACATGCATATTTTTAGGTCTAGGAACAAGTTCCCAAACTTCATTTCTCTCAAATTGGTTTAATTCTTATTGCATTGCAAGAATTCAGTGTTCATCATCGATTGCATCATATATCTTGGAGGGTTCTATTTGAGAGACGAAGGCCATGTCAAAACATGCATCCTCTAGCATTAAATGGGTAGTAATACCCTTGCTAATATCACCAATGATGTTGTCAATAGGGTGATCTCGACGAGTTCTCCATTCTTTTGGTAAATCAGAGTGAATATGATCTTCTTGAGAGGATATATTATCATCCATTTTCAAATGCTCAGAATTAGTTGTAGAATTAATAATAGAATTTTCATTAGAAGGGGAACTTGGCAAGTCCTCTTCATCAAGAGTTAACCCATTGTTTATCATATGATTGGTTTCATCAAAAGATACATGAACGAATTCTTCCATTGCTAGAGTTCTTTTATTAAAAATTCTATAAAGCTTTACTCGTAAGAGAGTAGCCTAGGAAGATATCTTCATCAGCTTTTGCATCAAACTTGCCTAAGTTATCTTTACCATTATTTAAAACAAAGCATTTACAACCAAATACATGAAAATGAGAAATGTTTGGTTTTCTACCTTTAAAGAGTTCATAGGGGGTTTTCTTAAGAATTGGCCTTATAAGAACTCGATTCGAAACGTAACAAGCAGTGCTTCAGCCTAGAAATATTTTGGGAGGTTAGTTTCATTCAACATTGTATGAGTCAGTTCTTCTAAAGACGATTCTTTCTCTCTAAAACACCATTTTATTGTGGTGTTCTAGGAGCATAAAAATTGTGATTGATGCCATGATCATCACAGAATTCTTCAAACAAAGAGTTTTGAAATTCTCCCTCATGATCACTTCTTATAACAACGATTTTTAGTGATTTTTTCATTTTGAACTCGTTTAGCATAAATGCTAAAAGCTATGAATGCCTCATTCTTATGAACTAAGAATAGAGTCCAAGTGTATCTCGAAAAATCATCGACTATAACAAGAGCATAGTAGTTACCACCATAACGTTTTGTCCTTGATGGGCCAAATAAGTCCATGTGTAGTAACTGCGATGGTCTATCGGATGAAACCATGTGCTTAAGTTTAAAAGAAGTCTTTGTTTGTTTATCCATTTGACAAGCACTACATAGGTTGTCTTTAACAAACTTCATTTTGGGTGAACCAACAACTAAATCTTTCTTTATGAGTTTATTCAAATTGTCCATATGAATATGAGAAATTCTCCTATGCCAAAGCCATGCATCATGGTTATCATTAGCAACTAAACATATTATTGGTAAAGAGGAGTCTATGTCAATCATATATATATTATTTATCCTTTTACCAATGAGTTTATAGTTTTCAGAATTCTTACTATCGATGATGCACTTATCCGTGTAGAATGCCACATGAAAGCCTTTGTCACATAATTGACTTATGCTTAGAAGGTTATGCTTGAGTCCTTCAACATAAAATACACCTTCTATAGTTGTTGAGGATGGCTTGCCAATTCTACCAACTTCAAGTATTTTTCCTTTATTGTTATCACAATATGTGACATAGCCTTTGTCCCTTGGAGTAAGGACAAAGAACTTATTTTTATCGCCCGTCATGTGCTTTGAGCAGCCGTTGTCCAAGCACCATAAGTTGCAGGCGGCTCTCAAATTATCGTGGAAACATATTAAGTTTTATTAGGTACCCAATATTCTTTGGGTCCTACATGGTTAATACATTTCTCAACCCATCTATAATGACCCATGGGTACACCATATTTTCTAATTAAGCAAGTATTTGGTGTATTCCCATGGTTTTTACAATAGGTACATGTGGGTTGATGGTTATGTATCCTAGATTTATCATTACTATGTTCAACTGCATGGATATGTTGTTTATGAAAGTTTATCTTTGTTGAGGCACTTTGTTTCTTAGATACATGGATTTTTGAATAGCCAAGACCTCTTCGGTTTGTTGAGTGTCTTTGATCATTAATGATATTTTCAAGACTTTTACTACTCTTGTTCAACTTATTAAGTTCAAGACTTAATTTTGAAACTTTATTTTCAAGAACAATGCAGTTTTGACATGAAGATGGTGAGAGTTTGTTTCTAAATACATCTAACTCAGTTTTTTGTTTTAGAAACATTTTTGTGAGTTTGACATATTCATCATGCAAGTCATTAAATGCAGTTTGTAATTCAAAAGAATGTAGTTTAGTATCGTTTACCTTTTCATTATCAGAATGATGAGATGCCATTAAAGAGAGATGTGCTTGTTCTTCATTTTATTGTTCAGAGGCGGAACTGATAGCATTGTCTTCCCAAGCAATATAGGTTCTTCGTCCAGTCCTCTTTTCATTCTTCCCTTTGAAACAATTCTTTTTCAGGTTTGGACAGTCCATCTTCATATGATTGGGCTTGCCACATTCAAAGCATGTGAAGTTTTAGTTTGAAGTGGAGGCGTCATTATTCTTGGTGAATTTCCTCAATTGTCCAGTTTTAGCACTCTTGTTCCTTTTAAGGAACTTGCTGAACTTCTTTACAAGAAGACTCATGTCTTCCATTTCCTCCTTCTCAGATTCATCTTTTGATGATTCGTATTTGTCTACTTTCGCCTTAAGAGAGACATTCTTCTTTTTCTTATCTTGCTCTTCATGTTGGTCAAGTTGGCTGAGTTCTAATTCATATTCCTGCAATTTACCAAACAAAGTAGCCATGGACATTTCTGATAAACTTTTCTTTTCAGAAATGGTTGATACCTTTGGTTGCCACATTCTTGTGAGTGATATTAGAACCTTCAAGTTCATGTCACTATTTGATAGAACCTTACCAAGTGCAATAAGGTGATTCGTCAAGTGAGTAAATCTCTTGGGAAAGAGTGTTGAGTCTCGACCTCTTTACCTCCTCAGTTCCTTCATGTGTAGTCTCTAGAGTATCCCACATTTCTTTGGCAGATTTGCAATTTGATACTCTAAAGAACACGTCAATGCCAAGTGTTGAAGTGATGATGTTCTTTGCTTTGAGATCACATTGCACTTTCTTTTAATCTTTATCATTCTATGAACATTTGAGCTTTACTTCCCTTACACTGTTGACTACGATGAAGGGTTCATATGGACCTTCTTAAATTGCATTCTATATGTCCAAGTCTTGAGATTCTATGAAGATTCTCATTCTGATTTTCCAAAAGTCATAGCATTCTCAAACAAAGCTTGGAGGGCAGTTGATGTTGGAACCTTCTCCTATGAATGATCTTGAGGCCATCTTCGATATAGGATCAGATTTGAGAATAACTTACTCAAAAAAACTCTGGTGCCAATTGTAAGACTAAGATTGCAACTAAGAAATGGGTGAATTAGTTGACTTAAAAGTATGGCCACTTTTTCTGCAAAATCAAGAGTTCAAGTGCAGCGGAAAATATATGCAGAAATTAAACAAATAAATAATCAAAGAGATAAGGATTATATTGGTTCACCTTCTTGTCCACTGAAGGCTACATCTAGTACTTTTGTAACCCAAGAGATTTCTTCACTAAATATTATGAGTTGTAATTACAATATCTCACTCTGAGACCTCTATGTACCTTATGCACTCACTTATACTTATGTCACTCTTGAAAAACACCTATTCAAGTGACTCGATCCCTTTTCTTATCACACCCTTGTTAAAAAAAGATTTCCAAAATGTCAATGAAGAATTTACAACAACGGCAGGATTGCATTTACAAGTTTTGAATGTAGTATCACTTGCAATCCGATAACTCTTTGTATACTAATTAATAATGCTCTTATATGTTTGTAAAACTTTGAAATACTTTACTTCAAGTAACTCAGAAAATTCACTTTGAACGTTTAAGAACAAGTTGTAAAAACTGCAGAAAATATTTCAAAGAATTTTCATAATTATGTTTGAAAGTTTGTGTAAGAGTTGCTCTTTTGAATATGAGTTTCAATGCCTTTAAATAGGCTTTCCAACCAGCCATAACACTTCCTTGAAAGGGTAGGAATTGATTGGAATGAAACCATTTCGTTTGGGATGAAAACCATTCATTTTGAAATCTGAAAACTAATGCAACAGCTCTCAGTAATCGGTTATAGCCTTGAGTAATCGATTACTCAAACACACTGTCCAACTGGTCATTTAAAATTTAATTAGATTAATCGATTACAACATTTGAGTAATCGATTACCCTGCACAGTTTTTGTTGGGTAACAGGTTTTCTCACTTATGTAACCTGTTACTTAGATATAGTAATTTGTTACACACTATTTTTGAAAATTGTTTTGTTTATACTTGAATTGTTTCAATTTTCTTAAAAAATAATTTGAGCATTACTACTATTATATATTCGAGAGTATAGGATAGAATTACCTATTTAGACTTAGACTAATTTATCTTGAAGCTTTGTGTTCTTTGTCTTCATAAATATTCTTCATTTTCTTATTTTTGGTGATGTTGGTGTCTTCATCAAAACCATGTAAATGTCAGGAGCAAAGATCTTCTTCACATGTAAATCATTTCAAATATAATTGATTTCTTATTTGTTTCATCATATATATATATATATATATATATATATATATATAATTAACAAAATGTTTACATAAATATCTTTCATGTCAAATTAGATGTTCATAATACTAAGTAATATTAAGAAGGCTTTATCTAAAATAGATATGCATTAAATTTATGAGGTCAATAATTAGGTTCGGGTTCTAAAAATAATATGATCAACATTTAAGGTCGGATATGGGACAAGCCTTACTCGACCCAAACCAATCCATGCTCACCCTTAATACATCACGACTTTTCAAATGATAATCTGTGAAAAATAAGTGATTGATCATAGGCTCAAAGCATCCTCAATCATTATGGGACATCTTCATTTTTTATTTTAGAACAAAGGAATCTTAAAAAATAGAAGCTCCAGGATGGTTTAAATGATAATTTGAGGGAAAAGATGTTAGAAATTCATAATTTCTAATTAAGGTGGATATCATATATTTAATACAATTATAATGTCTATTTATTTCAGAGGTTACAAAACAAGTGATCTAATTAATGACAACCTAAATGACTTCTGAAACTGATAACAAATATAAGCTTGATGAGTGGAACAGTTATGGTCCACAAGACAAATCACAAATAGTTTTCACCAAATCACATATATATATATTGGTTACAGTTAATGTTTAAAATAATATATATTTTACTATGTTAGTATGTGAAAGTGTATATATATAGTGTTACATATATGTTTTAAGATATGCATGATCATATTCGATTTGGAACTTTTTATAATGATTTGCATATATCTTTCTATGCTTTTCAGTGAGGATGTACTTTGTATTTGATTAAGAGTGCATCCATTTTTATGCGTTGATATATATGTAATATATCTTTTTTATTAGGAATTATATTATTGGATTAGATTTTTTATCATAAAAGATATCAAATCTGAAGGTTTTAATTCCAACATCATAGTTTTTTTATAATGGACTAATATTGTTTTCTTTTTTATTAAGATTACACATATGAGTATGAGATTATTTATGTAAATTGTGTTCGGCCCAAAGGAAGATACAATTTGGAAAAGTAATAATATACATGTGATGATAAATAAGTAACAATTATAAAGTTTTTTTCATGTGAATAATAGTCGGTCCAAAGAAAGACTATTGTTTGACAGAACTAATTTTAGTATTTGATCATTACATTGAGAGTATCACTTACAAATTAATTTCTCTGTCCAAAGACTAGAATTTGATGTTGTGTTAGGTATCTTGTGATGAGTCTATTATGTGAACATGTCTTGTTATATATATATTATCTGACATGTTTGTTTAAATGGTTGCAATACTTATGGTTTGTTGCAATGGTTGACGGTTGATTGCATTATTAAGAGGTTGTTATTTTTGAAGCGTGGTTTCTGTTTTGGCAGCTTGTTCTGCGATGTTTAATCATGTATAAAATGGTAATATTTTTTATGGAAAATTCGAAAGGATCGTTACTAGAATTCGAAATGCAGTCTTTGTGATGAGAATGATGCAATATTACCAATAGGCTATAATGGATATATGTATTTATATGTGGATATAAATAATATATGTTTTGGATTAATGTTATGTTGAATTAAACTCAACTAAATGGTTTTTCTCTTGGAAAATAAAATAGTTTAACATTTTAAGTGGGCCTATTAAACATGAAGTCGCCAGAGTGACATTTTTTGGTAAATTTTTCATAATAAATATCAAATGCTAGTGCTTATACGTATCCATGCGAGTATTAATCGGCCCAGAAGAAGATTATTATTTGGCCGAATTATATACATACATGTGATGGTAAACATGTGCTTATTATAAAGTTGCATATGTGAATGATAAATCAGTCCAAAGAAAAGTTTATTATTTGACATGCATTATGATAAATGTTTGACCATTACAAACAAGATTATCATTAGTGATTGATATGAAATATCAATCCAATTGTATGTTTGCATTTTATGCGAATCTTGATTGGCCCAAAGGGAGATTATTATTTGGCTCAAATTACAAACATACTCGTAGCAATAAATATGTGATAATTATATAGCTTTCCATGTGAATAATAACTCGGTCCAAACAAAGACTTAATATTTGACATGACTGATTATCAATATTTTATTACTATATTGAGTGTGCCACTTTCAGGTTACTAGTGATGCAAATTTTTCTGCTCAAATTAAGAACATCCTATTGCTGAAAGGGACAAACTTTAAGGTCTATAAGGAAGCCGTAGAAAATATTATCAGCTGTATGGATTTAGATCTCGCACTTTAGGTGGAGAAATCCATTTCTACTTTAGAAATCCTTGATGAGGTTAAAATTGAGAAATTGGAACAATCTAATCGAATGTGTATAATGATCATGAAACGCTCTATTCCATAAGCATTTTAGGTCTCTATTTCTGAGGGTTAGAGTGCAAGACAGTTCCTTAAAGAAATATAACCATATTTTGCCAAAAATGAAAAGATGGAGACAAATAACCTTTTTGCTAAACTCGTCTCCATTAAATATAAAGGCAAATGAACATAAGGGAGTAAATTATGGAGATGTCTAATCTCGCATCAAAACTCAAGTCACTTAAAATAGAGCTTGGTGATGACTTGCTCGTGTACTTGGTTCCAATCTCGCTTCTTACACACTTTAAGTAATTCAAAGTGAGTTATAACACTCAAAAAGACAAATGGTCTCTCAATAAGCTTATATCTCATTGTGTGCAAGAGAAAGGGAGACTGCAAAGAGATAAGACTGAAAGTGTTCATTTGACTATGACATCTCAGAATAAGAAAAGAAAGAACAATAAAGATGTTGTGAAATGGATACTTGTGTTTTTGCTTAGAGAATGTGGAATTGTCATGCAATACATTATGTCGGGAAAACCTAGCATGAAGGATGTTGTTGAGTGATTAAACTGAACTCTTAAGGATATGGTGAGAAGTATGATTAATCATTCTTCCTTGCCAGAGTCTCTTTAGGGGAGAGCTTTGAAGACCACAATTTACATCCTTAATAAGGTGTTAAGTAAAGCAGTTAGAAAAACCCCATACGAGCTTTGGAGTAATTAAAGACCAAGCTTAAAACACTTGTACATTTGGGGTTTTCCAGTTGAGGCGCGACCTTATAGGCCGCATGAAAAGAAACTGGACTCAAGAACTGTTAACTACTATTATGTTGGCTATGTTGAATGCTCTTGGGGC
Organism: Lupinus angustifolius; assembly: GCF_001865875.1. NCBI lineage: Eukaryota > Viridiplantae > Streptophyta > Magnoliopsida > Fabales > Fabaceae > Lupinus > Lupinus angustifolius. The sequence goes on from NW_017716079.1 coordinate 22,477, forward strand.
AATAAATTTTATGATCCCACTTCAAGAACGTTTTGAGATGGGAAATGCAAGATTTCTTGATGAAGTTGATTTTGGGAGGAAGAGAACATAAAGACTGTTGTCTTTGAAGAAGAACCTATCACTAATGGTGAACAAGTTCTTGTGTCTAATACCACTCAAGGAACAACTTCCATAATAGAAGATAATGTTCAGAATAATGTTCTAGACAATATTCTTGAACAAGACAGCAATGAGGTTATCCGTCAAGTACCTATAGAACAAATTCAACAACCTCAAGAAGTAGAAGTGTCATTAAGAAGATCCACTAGAGAGAGAAGAAGTGCAATTTTTTATGATTATATTGTATTTCTTTAAGAACATGATTATTACATCAGGTTAACAGAGGATGATCCATTAAACTTCTGTCAAGCCATGAAAATTTCTAACTCTGAAAAGTGGATCGATGCTATGAAGGATGAGATGAAGTCTACGCATGATAATGACGTTTAGGATATTATCTAATTACCTGAAGATGCGAAACCTATTGGTTGCAAATAGATATTTAGAACCAAGAGGGATTCGAAGGATAATATTGATAGATATAAAGTTCGTTCCAGTAGCTAAAGGCTTCATCAGAAAGAAGATATTGATTATAAAGAAACTTTATCTCTAGTATACTCGAAGGATTCTTTTAGAATAATATTGGCACTAGTAGCTCATTTTGATTTAGAGCTACATCAGATGGTTGTTAAGACTATTTTTCTAAATTATGACATTAAAGAAATGATCAAAGTCAATGGTATGTAAATTAAAGAAATCCATCTATGGCCTTAAACAAGCTTCTCGTCAATGGAATCATAAGTTACATCAAATTGTTACCTCGTATGGTTTTTAGGCAAATAAAGTTGATGATTATGTGTACCACATATTCAGTGAGAATAAATTTATATTTCTGGTATTATATGTCGATGATATATTGCATGCTAGTAGTGATATGAGACTATTGCATGAGACCAAGAGATTTCTAACGAAGAATTTCGAAATGAAAGATCTTGGGGAAGCTTCTTTTGTATTAGGTATTCATATACTAAGAGATCGCTCTCAAGGTATCCTAAGGTTCTCACAAGAAAGCTATATAGATAAAGTCCTAGATAGATTTGACATGAAAGAAAGTAAACCAGGGGATATCCTTATAGCTAAGGGAGACAAGTTTAGTTTCGAACAGTGCCCCAAAAATGACCTTGAAAGTTACGAGATGCAAAAGATTCCTTATGCATATGCGGTATGAAGTCTAATTTATGCTCAAGTTTGAACATGTCCTGATATAGCTTTTGTCGTGGAAGTTTTGGGAAGATATATGAGCAATCATGTAATGCATCACTAGAAGACAGTCAAACATATTATGCGTTATTTAAAGAGAACAAAGGAGTACATGCTTTCTTATTGGAGGTCTAAGAATTAAGAGATCATTGAGTATTCTGACTCCGATTATTGGGTGTCTAGACAACATACACTTCACCTCTAGATATGTGTTTATCTTGGCTGAAGGTGCTATCTCTTGGAAGTCTTCTAAATAGACGCTCATAGCTCCTTCAACCGTGGTTGCATAATTCATGGTTTGTTTCGAAATATTAGACCATGGCATATGGTTGCAGAAATTTTGTCACTCGCTTACATATGGTCGATGATATTAAAAGACCACCGAGAATTTATTGTGATAGTAAGTCTACGGGTCTTTATTCCAACAATAATAGGAGTTCTACAAAGTCAAAATTTATTGACATTAAGTTTCTGGTTGTTAAAGAAAATGTTCAAAATAGACAAATTTTTGCTACCTGATCCACTGACTAAGGGTTTCGTACCTAAAGTCTTTCATGAGCATATTGCTCATATGAATATTGCTCCTTAGGATACCTTAGTTCAGTGGGAGTCTATATGTTTTATGACTTACTTTGGACGTCATATATAGTTTTATGCATAGTAAAGTTGAGGATTTATTGTTCTATTTTGTACTTGTGTATTGTAACTATTGTGTTGCAATTAAGGACTTTGGTTTGATCTCACAAAAGAGTAAAGAAGGACCAGTTGGAAATAGACATGTTTGAGATCACATTGCATGAAATTTCCATGTCACTCATCCATATTTGATCTATGTCATTAAGTATATTAATTTGGTGGTCATCGTGGTTGAGTCACGCTTGAATGTGATAAAAGTCACGATGGTTCCATAGTTGATATATGAGATGGACCAGGTTGTATTAAGAAGAAGTCTAAATATAAATAGCATACAAACGCGCACATAAAGAATATGTGATATAATTCTTTCAGGAAATGATGTAAATCCTCCTAGGGCAGCCTTTGATTCTAAGGGAAAGAGATCTCATGAAGGTCCTATAACAAGGGCCAAAGCTAAATCAGGACCATTTAAGGTCTCAAAAGACTCAATTGACCCTAGAGATTATATGAAGGAAGGGCATTTATGTCCTTAGGTTACATTTCAAGTTAGGTTTATTTTATTTGCATTGAATCAAATAAATAAGATTGCATTCTCATATAGTCTTAGGTTTATTTTCATTCAAGTATTTTAGCATTCAAGTATTTTGACGTGGCTAGGACAAATGGGAATCAAGGCATGATCATTTTCTTACAAGGCATCCATCAAGAGAAGAAATATGGCGTGTAAGAAACTTGGCCATCAAGCTAGGCGTGTGGCATTTGAAGCTAGAGCCATGGAAATTCAAATGGCATAATCAAATCTTCTCCAACTAACATGAGGATTCGGTTAGCATGAAAATAGGGAGAATATTATTTGATGTACAACAATTCTAGCCAGAAGATAAAGAAAAGATATAATTTCCAACTAACATATTTTGACCACCATGAATCAAGTTATTGAAGATAATGTTGGAGATAAGATAATTTATTCATTCAAATGCAAGATATCAAGGCCAAAATCGTGTGACCCCAAGACCAGCCTAAAACTTAGCCAAATATGAACCAAGTCTCCTCAACCCATTCAGCTCCAACCCTCCATGGAACCAAGGATCAAGTCATGATTCATTATGGTCCAAACCGTGGGGATTTTGAAATCAAAAAAGACTTGTGAATCTTCAAATAGAACAAGACTTGGTCAAGGAAACAACAACTCAACCAACAAAGATCTCAACCAAATTACATTATTTAGGATTTATCTACATGATTTAAATTAGGAGTTTTCATTATTATTTCATATTTATTTTAGCCTAAAGTTTTAATTCAGATTTTTATTATTTAAGTTAATTAGGACTTAGTCTTTTTATTTCAGCCCAAGACATTCAGATTACATATTTATGTAATTGAATTGTCATTAATAAAGTTAAGTTGATTTTTGATTAAATCTAACTTGTTTTAGTTGAGAGCTCTTCTCCTAAAACCTATCCTTTGGCTGTGGCCATTGATGAGCTTTTATCAAGCTTCCTAAGCTTGTGGCAAGCAACACTTGACTTATCAAACTTCCATGTTTGTGGCGTCTTCCATCTCATTCCTTTTCCACCTTCATCCTACAAATCATTCACTTAAAACTCCCATACACTTCCAACCGTGACATACCCTAGACCAAACAGCCACCCAAACCTACAAGAATCAAACCCTAAAAGCACTATAAAATCCCCCAATCCTAAACACCTTACCAAGCCGAGACAATAAATTATTCCATACACCAACCCTAGCCTATTTAAACCTCCAAACCGAAACCAAATCCACCCTAAAATTTCCCTAATTGCACAAAACTGAATTCACACATTCACAAAGCCTAAGATCAAGCTAAAACGATCATTAAATCAAAGGCATCCCCTAGAGGTTGTCATCAGGAAAAATATGAAGCCCAAGTGGGAGATTGTTAGAAATTCATAATTTCTAATTAAGACGGATATCATATATTTAATATAATTATATTGTCTATTTATTTTGGAGGTTACAAAACAAGTGATATAATTAATGACAACCTTAAAGGCTTTTGAATCTGATAATAGATATGGGCTTAATGAGTGGATACCCAAACGGTTGACCTATAGAGGATACTGGGAACCATATAAGTTAACAGATAAGGAATAGTTATGGTCCCCAAGAAGTAACACCGTGAATTTTCAATGATATTATAGTAATTATTTACTTAAAAAAATAATTTTAGAAATTAATCGATAATGATTTAGGCTAAACCGTAGTTGAGTTTTAGTCTTGATTTGTGAATTCCTATATTGTGGTAATTTTCTATGACGGAAAGTTTTTGAGCTGTAGTCGGACCCAAATTCACCCGAATTCGGCCCAATAATTTTTTTTGAGTTTCGTAGCTCGATCCGAAATTCTGATTGAGCCATTGGCTTCAAAATATTATTTCAAGTCAAGATGGAAATCAAGTTTGTCTATGACGCATTTCTAATTATTTTTCACTTTGAATTCGGTATTTCAAAATTCTAACCACAAACCGAAATCGGAAGATTTTAATATCCAGCTGAGTATTAACCGACAATACTCGGGCATGGTTTAGTCGCGAATGTTCGCCGAAAAGGTCACTTCACTTTCATGAGTGAACCTTATTTGTCAAGCAAGAAAAAATACTCATCAATTACACAAAACCCCTTAAACCCTTCGTCTACCTATTACACCATTTACTCTTGAAAACCTTTGGTTTGCCCTCTCTAAATCTGGTTCATTTCCTTTTAAAAGAGCTCCTCTCTAGTTAGAAAACCCTTGGTATTTCATTTCACTCTTCTTCATTCGGGTTTTCTCAAAAAACTCCAAGGTAAGTTCTTAGTTTTCGTTCTTCATCGCTTCAAATCTAACCGTCAGTTGTTTACAAAATTCTAGTATGATGTTTATACGTATGTTACGAATATTTTCAACTGTATAAATTTTATAATAATCTTCGTAACTCTTGTTTTACTCAGGAACTCGAAAAATGGGGTTTCGTGAATTTAGAAATCGTCATTTTGAAACTATGAAATATTGTTGTTCATGGGGTTGTTTTAGTGTTTAAAATATGCATGTTGTTGATTTTGATGAAAGGAGACGATTATGAAATCAAGGTTACCTTCATTTAAAAATGTTGTTTTGAGCATGATATCAACACTTGTGAAAAAGGTGTTGATGATCACGAACACGATAAGAATCATGAACGAGACTTTCGAGGATAAAGGATGGTTCAAGAATGTGAATCTTGGACTGGATGGATGAAAGTATCAGAAGTTCTTAAAATAGATTAACATGATGTCTTTATCTTAAAGTAGCAAGAAAATGATTTAACTCGCAAATTACTGATTGTTTTTTGTGTTTAGTTTCGAGGCATTTGAAGTTGGACAACCTACCCATTCATGTAAAGGAGATCAATCGTGCTACAACCCAAGGTGAGGGAGAATACATCGTGACATAGTGGTGTTCGAATATGACACTTGGATCTCCCAACTACCTCAAAAGTTGGGAGCTATATTTGTTTTTATTTAGAAACCCGTACTTAACCAAATGATTGTGTACCTAGATTAAGTACGGATGATTTCTTAAGTTGTATACTCTAGGATAGATTAAAATATCAAGTATTATGGTTGTTATCCATGACGAAACATCACTAGAGAGACTAAAACGCGTAGGGATCGAAAACAACTGAGATTTTCGATCTAGTGGCCCAAAAGGGCGAGGAAGTAGTCCATACTGTTGGACGCCTCTCGCCTGGGCGAGGCAAAAACAGTAGCTAGAGTATTCATGGACCCCAATAAACTCTTAGGCTTTTCTTTCGGTTCATCGTCCACTAGATGCATTGGAACGAAAGGCCCGTTGACTACGGATTCCCAAATATCTGAGTCAATGGCTTCAATGAATATCTTCTTCCAGACTTTCCAGTAGGCGTATCCTTCGCCACTGAATACGGGAGGGTGGTTAATAGATGCGGCATCACCGCCAAAGGGGTTGGTGGAACACATTTGTTTTCCTTTAAGGATCATGCGTATGCGGATGAGCAAGCACGTCGTACTAGCTCTAATACCACTTGTTAGGTATCAGTGGAAAGAACACACCTAGAAGGGGGTTGAATAGGTGTCGCGGTTACCAATTACCGCTTTTTGCACCGAAGCCCTATTCTGGAAAAAACCATAGTTAATCGATTAACACTCTGTCTTAATCGATTAACTCACAGAAAATAACAAGTTGCAGAATGGCTTATTACACAGCCACTTATCGATAATCAGATACAGATAAAGCAGATATACTTGAACATAATAAAACTCCATATGGCAAATTTACAGTATCCAAATTATCAGCTAAAAATAGACAATATTACAACTTGAAATGTAAAGAGATTAAGGATGGAAAAAGCCTACAACAAGGAATGTTATCCTGGTTCATTTGCGGGTCCACTTGTAAACTACATTCAGGTCTCCTCTTCTGATCTTGGGAGATTTTCTTCACTAATATTGAAACGAATGTATTGTTACATGCACATTTCTAATACAAAAACTTATACGGTCCCTTCTTGAATCCAAGAACCCACTTTCTTGGTTTGACTCACCTAATCGCCTAAGAAAACCTTTCTTACGATCTAGCCCTAACCAAGAAAACGTTCTAAACTTAAGACCTCTAAGTCTTGGTGAAGACTCGCTGAATCTCTTTGGTGGTAAGACACCAATAGACGACTTCCCTTATTACAACACTAAAACAATACAAAAAAGAGTATTATTAAGCACAATGTAGCTCAAAATATTACAATTGAAACTCAGCTAAAAACCCTATACAAAACTGACAAGTTAGCATGAGTATGTATGAGTTTATTAATATGCAGAAACAGAGAATTTCTATCCTAGAAATCTTCTACATAAATGCAAGAATCATGCAAGAAAAGATAGCAGAGGTTAACACATTAATCACATGCAATTGGATGACAATTAAACCCTAAACATGATACTATCTCACAATGCATTTCACTCTGCCTAAATAACACAATTGAGCACAAAAAATATGCAACTAGCAATTCTAAAAATGAATGATACGATGTATGGTGCATGACCTAAAAACACAGTTTATATAGAAAACCTTTCTGGGACCTAGTTAATTGATTGAGTACCTTTTTAATCGATTAACGGGCTATTGAGAATAACTTTTTTCAGGTTTTTAGTTATCTGTTAAAATTGAATTCACGTTAATCGATTAACATCTTCCTTAATCGATTAACTGGCATATTTTTCACCTAAATGATTAAATGGTAAACTACCTATATGTTATACTCATCAACTATACATGTTTTACCAATATTTTATGCCTAATATGTACAAGTAACATGTACGATTAACGCATGAACATATAATAATCTAGATGGCATGTCTCATGTAAATGAATTGATTATTTTTAAGGCTTGTGAGAATTGCATCTAGGATTTCCTAAACTAGACTCAATATCTAAGGAACACATCTAGGACTCTAAAAATGACTATTGTAAGGAACCTAATCTAGACGTGAAACCCTTGAGTCCATGGCCTGTTGCTTTATTGAGACATCTTCAAGCTTTCACTAAATCCTTGTCTTCATCAAAACATAGGCAATCTAATAGTGCAACACTTTGACACTTTACACTTTCACTCTGGAAGTTGGGCGGACTATCTGCATATGATAGAATTCACCTACAATAACAGCTTTTATTCAAGTATTGGTGTGGCGTCATATGATAGAGTGCAGAACACTGTTTTATTCAAGTATTGGTTTGAAGCATGGGAGAATCTGATACTAGGACCCGATGTGGTTTAGCAGGCGATGGAAAAGATAAGAATGATAAGGGAGAATATGAAGGCAGCTTAGAGTAGGCAAAAGAGCTACTATGACAAATGGAGGAACCCTCTCAGTTTTGAGGAAGGAGATCATGTCTTCATGAGAGTGGTTCCGACAATTGGCATTGGTAGAGTGCTTAAAGCTCGTAAGCTTACCCCTAAATTCATAGGACAATACCAAATCCTTAGAAATGTCGGACGAGTAGCTTACCAAATAGCCTTGCCACATTTATTGTCGAACCTACATAAAGTCTTCCAAGTATCCCAACTCATAAAATACATTAGTGACTCGTTGCATATCATCGAACCCGATTCAATCCAGCTCAGGGATAATCTCACTTTTGAAACTATGACCTTGAGGATCGTTGATCAAAGTGTGAAGGCGTTGTGAGGCAAGGAGATTGCCCTAATTAAGGTGATTTGGAACCAAGCAAACGGAAAATATGTGACTTAGGAGGTCGAGGAGGTCATAAAAGAATCCTATCCCCTTGTGTTTTCTTAAGAGATACGTTTAATTTTCGAGGTCAAAAATCTTATAAGTGGGGGAGGATTGTAACATCGTGAATTTTCAATGTATATTGTAGTAATTATTTATTTTAACAAATATTAATTTTATAAATTAATCACTAATGATTTACGCTAAACTGTAGTTGAGCGTTAGTCTTGTTTTGTGAATTCCTATTTTATGCAAATTTTCTGTGACGTAAAGTTTTTAAGCTACTGTCGGGCCCAAATTCGCTCGAATTCGACCCAATAATGTGTTTTTGAGTTCCGTAGCTCGAAACCAAATTCTGATTGCGCCATTGGCTTCAAAATATTATATCGACTCAACATAGACATTGATTTTGTCCATGACGCATTTCTAAATATTTTTCACTTCGAATTCGGTATTCCAAAATTCTAACTGTAAACCGAAATCAGAAGATTTTAATATCAAGCCGAGTATTACCCGAAAATAATCGGGCATGGTTTAGTCGCGAATGTTTCGCTGAAGAGGTCACTTCATTTTAACGAGTAAACCTTGATTGTCAAGCAAGCAAAAATACTCATCTATTACACAAAACCCCTGAAACCCTTTATCTACTACCCATTACGCAATTTACTCTTGAAAACCTTTAGTTTGCCCTATCTAAATCTAATTCATTTCCTTTTAAAAGATTCCCTCTTTAGATAGAAAACCCTTGGCATTTCATTTCACTCTTCTTCTTCTTCATCCAAGTTCTCTCAAAAAATTCCAAGGTAAATTCTTAGTTTTCGTTCTTCATCTCTTCAATTCTAACCGTTAATTGTTTACAAAATTTTAGTATGATGTTTATGTGTATGTTATGAACCTTTTCAATCGTAGAAATTTTACACAAGAACTCGAAAAATGGGTTTTAGTGAATTTAGAAATCGTCGTTTTCAAACCATGAAATATTGTTGTTAATGGGGTTGTTTTAGTATTTAAAATATGCATGTTGTTGACTTTTATGAAAGGAGACGATTATGAAATCAAGGTTAGCTTGATTTAAAAATGTTGTTTTGAGCATGAGATGAACACTTGTGAAGAAGGTGTTGAAATGATCATGAACACGATAGGAATCGTGAACGAGACTTTTGAGGATAAAGGATGGTTCAAAAATATGAATCCTAGACCGGATGGATGAAAGTCTTGGATGTTCTTAAAATATATTAACATGATGCATTTATCTTAAAGTAGTAGAAAAACAATTTAACTCGTAAATCACTGATTGGTTTTTTTGTTTAGTTTCGATGCGTTCGAAGTCGGACAACCTATCCATTCACGTAAAGGAGGTCAACTGTGCTACAACCCAAGATGAGGGAGAATAAATCGTGACATAGTGGTGTCCGAATATAACACCTGGATCTCCCAACTACCTTAAAAGTTGGGAGCTATATTTTTTTATTTATAAACTCGTACTTAACCAAATGATTGTGTGTCTGGATCAAGTATTATGGTAGTTATCCATGAAGGAACATCACTCGAGAGACTAAAATGCGTAGGGATAAAAAAGAATGGAGATTTTCGAACTGGTGGCCCAAAAGGGTGAGGAAGTAGTCCAGGCTGTTGGACACCTCTTGCCTAGGTGAGGCTCCCTCGCTTGGGCGAGGGAGAAATAGTAGCTAGAGAATTCATGGGGCCCAATTGTCGTCTAGGTGAGCCACTCTCGCTTGAGCGAGTGGTTCTCGCATGAGCGAGGGCCAAACATTGCGTTTCCCCTGTTCTGGGCAATTCTTGTCGCCCGAGCGAGAGACAAGTAATGTTTTTTATTGCTTTTGATGTGTTGATTGCTTACACAATAACTCTAACTTGGATGATAAATATATTTAAAAATTGAGAGAGATCGTGGCTCAAAAGTTTAGCTCGATACCCAAATCAACGAACTTATACAGTTACCTTTATTCTTGCTCCTTATTCGGGCAAGGATTCTGACGATGACGTTGTGAGCAAGGCGATTCCTACAAAGGATTACATGATACCACACATCAAGATCGTCTGACCGTAAGAGGCTTGTCCATGTGGTCGTCCAGAATAATTCAGCGATAGTTCGTAGTGGTAGGGATGTTATTCCTATATTACTTAATAACGTAAGATCGGGTCCCACAAGAAGCATTCCTTTGGGAGATGTCTTAGGATGGCCCGATCGATATAAAGAATGATTAAAATATTTAATCAACTAACCTCGGTTAGTGTGCATACTCATTATGAATAATGAAGTATTGGAGATGAAATTTACAGGAGACGAACGAACCCTGTGATGTTTAGAGGGACGGTGATGGCGGTGATTCGTTAGCAAAGTCTTGAGGGCGAGTCTAGGTGAGATGTAACACCGTACGAGTCCCTTGTATTCCTAGATGGGGTATTCTGTTGAATTGGACAATTCTCACAACGCAAACTAGACGATCTCTGACAACCCTTCTTTGCAATCAGGATCGATGAGAGGGATGCCCAAAAAGGGTTTGATATGACACCATCCTGAAACAAACATTTCTTTGGAACAGATCGATCATATATCCTTACGAGGAATATTTTTGGTGCGTTCAAATCTGCTTGTTATGGGACCTGTACTCTCGGTTATTTCTGAATAGTTTATTGGGAGGATATTGGTGTAAGGATGGGTGAAATAAACATAACATTCATACATTGAGTTCATGGATATTGATTCTCATAGTTTGAGATATATTATCATCCATCATTTGCATTTATGTATGCAAAATATATTGTGTATATTATGTGTGTCTATCTGGATGTGATATTCTATGTAATTCCATGTCGTCAATGAATAATATTCATTAGATGTCTTACTCCTTTTTCTTTCTACTTGTCTTCAGTTCGCGTCCTCGTTCAAATGGACTGTACCGCGAGGATTCGGAGCTACCGATTCTCGATGTCCTAGGAGGGGACATGGAGAAGTGACGGACATCGATACATCTACACATGCCCTTGTACCTTAGAGCTGGAGATGGTTTGTGATGGCTCTACTATGCGCTTCCCTTTTCATCTTATGAACTTGGAGGCTTCTTTCACCTTACCTGCTCGAAGATTAGCACCTATTGCACCATCCATTCATTCTGTGATTCCTCACGGACCCACTGCTGTAGGACCATCTACTAGGAGACGGAGTTGGGACGACATGCTCAATTCCCCACCCGTGGAGGAGAGCTGCTCGACAGACACTTCCCGATCTTCAAACATATGGAGGAGCGGGAAGTAAGTCACAGGGTGCGTCCAATGACCTGGAAGAGGAGATGGAGGCTGAAGAGGAGGAGTTGGAAGCCGAAGAGGAGGACTATATGGAGTTAGTTTGTATAAAGGACCTCATTGAGGTGGTGGACCTCTCCTCCGATTCTAAGACGAAGGAGGACCCCAACGAGTGTCCTAGCACACCTGCTAACGCCAAAGCTAGTCACTAGTTGTCATTTCCATTTCTATTTTCCTTTTGAGGTGGGTATCTGTGTAGGGAACTTTTAATGTGTTGAATAAAACAATTTATTATGTATATTTAAGTTTGTACAAAGATTGTATTTTAGGCTTTGGGTTTTGTATAAACGTTTCCACATTTCAATAAAGAATTATTCTACGATATATTAAGTGGCTTTTAGTTACCATTAGGTAACGTTTGTTGTCTTTTCCACAGTTTAGGTTACTTAACGTGATGTCCCAAAAATGAGTCAAAGTAAATGAAGGAGTTTTACATTACAAAACAAACAAAAATTACCCATTTTTGAGCAATATTGTTGGAGTAATTTTCGGGGCGTTATACGAGACACCAAATCATAAATAGTTTTCAGCTCTCCCCATCAGAGAGAAAACGAAGGCCCCAAAAGGATTTCAGGATTTCGTTGAGGAAGACCATCATACCAAAACTCTATCAAAAGGTATATCAAATGAGTAGATCAGAGAATATGGATTATGGTATGACTTTATATCATTGTTTTATATTATGTGTGAGAATCATGATATTCAAGATCGATTAATATTTCATCGATCATTAGGAAATATCTAACAAAGGATGTCCCATCACAATTTTTCATTAATCCTTATAACAAATGTTTATTTTTAAAGAATAAAAATAACATATGAGGACTATCTAAAAAATAATTAGATTAAAAAATAATACAATTCTTCCTCCATGACAATTTTGTTTTATCAAGAATTTGTTTAAAAAATAGAAGTAACAACCATTTAAATGATGATTTAAGAAAAATAAGGTACCTATCACACACATTTCTCAATTCTTAATATAATGTGTTACTTATTTGATTAGGGCTTCACTATATATTTCATTATCAAAATATATTAAGTTATGGAGGCACGTTATTACTTAGATTTTAATTATTACTTTAGATATATTACTAAATAAATTTTTTATTAATTATTTTCATTCAATATTTATTGTCAATTATTAAAAATATGTTTATTAATTATTTTGATTCACTATTATTTATTAATTATATAAAATATTAGTTAATTATTCCTTACCAATTATTGGTATGTAATTATTTAAATAAGAAATATATTATTATTTTTAATAATATTGTACTCTTATTTTGTTTACACTTTTATCAATAGAATTCGGTGTGTTCTTGCAACTTGTAATAAATTGTTTTTAATGTATTTTAAGCAAATGAATAAAGAATCTTTTTATATAAGTACATGACCTGTCTTGACTACCTAGTAAAAGTATGATATGTATATTATTTTGTTTAATCTTAGAAATATTTTTATAGAAGATTATTAAATAGGATACATGTTATGCTTCTAGTGGTTGTAGAAGATAATTTATCTCCTTATACGATAATATACTTTATTTTCTTTATACATTTGACAATGGATTTAATATCTATATACTGACAGTGTAAGTGTTTTTTACACTGTCAGTAAATCTTCATCAACTACCATTGAATATCACATATAAAAATATTACAACACAATAGCAGATGATGTATTGACAGTGTAAAAAAATTGAGTATGAATTTTAAACTCTTTTACCATCGCTATTTATAGGAGAAAATGAAGGTCATCATAAAATTTCTGGAGTTCATACGAAATAAGTGAATGCGATTGAAACTATGTGAAATCACTCTTTTACCCTTTACCCATTAAATTACTATTGAAATGTCACCCTTAGGTGAAATTACTAACATAGCAATACTTCAATATAAAAAGAGCAAAGTCCGAATAGAATCTCTAGTTAGATAAAAGAAATAATTAATTGACTTTAGAAAATTATCATCTTCCCATTATCTTTCATTTTCCTTTATTTACTCCATTTCCTCTCTTTTCTCTAGTATTAAAAAAATCGGATAAAGTTTATATTTACTTGGCTATTTAAAAAACCAGGATAACAACAATAAATAGTGTTTCAATTATGTTTTTAGCATTAATAACTAATTTAATAATTAAGAAGATAATTAGTGAAGTGATATTAATGATCATTAATGGTCATATAAATGATAAATGAGGAAAACAAAACAAAATTGGTTGAGAATTAAGTATATTTATTTGACTCTCCAATATTAGAATATGATAACAATATGATATTTAAAAGATTTTAATTCAAAAATTAATAGATTAGAAGTATTGAAATTTTTGTGTCACGTCATAATATGAATATATAGAGAGGATCTCAGCCAATTTATCATGTACATACATTGGATTGTGCGTTTATGTTCTAAGGGCATATATCTTACTCTCACCTTTCCCTCTATAATTTTTTTAAAAAAAGAACTAAAATGTTTATAAAATTTATTTACATAAGTTTTTTTCCCAACAAATTAAAATTAGATATTAATAAATTACACATCATTTCAAAGACGCGGAAATAATTTAAAAAGTGAAAATGTAGCACTAGACATAACGTAGCAATCAATTAGAAAAGACAAATATTGGGTTCTATGCTTGTGAATGTCAAAACCAATAGATTCATCCCAAGTTGGTGTCATCAACATGCAAACTAGTGGATGGGATCGCATGTCTCATTGGGTGCCCTCTTTCAATTAGAAAATTTTATATGATTAAAAATAAAATTTATAATAACATAAATTAATATTTGTACGTTATTTTATAATATTTCATTGACTTGGTACATGGAGACAAGATTTTTTTGGGACAGAGAATCCTTGTCCGAAAGAAGTACCTGCAGTTGACTTTGCTATTTTCAGCATGTCACATAGCATAGAAGAGAAACACTTTAGCTTAATATTGATGAATATATATGTGAATGGATGGTCCCTCCTATTGTTTAGAACATATTCTTAAATTAATAATCTCTATCTCTTCTATCGCCATAGTTGATTTTGGTATGTGATAACGAACCAATCAGAAGTCATTGATGAGGACAATAACATTTAATTCGTCGTTATAATAAAATATAACAATAAGCAACATGTCACCAAGATATAACAATAAACTCTTTTATTTTACGTGACATTATGATCTATATAAATAGGGTATTTGGTCATTGAGTATTTGGCATAAGAATTCAAGTAGAGAGTAAGAGTGGGGTCTTGTATGTAGATGAAGAGTCATGTGTAGTAGCCAAGGATGATTTGCCTAGCTAAACCCATTCATGGGGCTATGTCTTATATATATGAAGTTTTTTTTTTATTAGAATTATTAATCAAGAGATAAAGAAATTAGGAGAACAAGTGGTATTCCTATCCACATAATCTCTAAATTAATAAAGTGAGACAATTTGATGGGTGTCTCACCCAATCAACAAGTGAATAAAAAAGGAGAGGAAAGCGAGCATTGAGAATGCTCCAAGAGTGCATAAAAATAAGCTTCATCACCTCATCTACTTGGAACATCTTATTATCAAAAATAGTTTTGTTCCTAATGTGTCAAATAGTCCAAATTGTGACAAACCAAACTGTCATCCACCATTTTTGTTTCTTATTCTCCAACCATAGAGCACTTTCATGGATTGCAAAAGAAGACATGACGTTATAATGAATAATGGAGGATAGCCCAAAGCAAGAATAGAGTTGTTGCCAAACAAGATAAGATACAGAACAAGAGAATAACAAATGACTAGTAGATTCCTCTACCTTACCACAAAGAGAGCAAAGAAGGGTGTCGTGAGCAATTAGTCCACTTCTACGAAAAAGGTTCACTCTAGTTGGTAACTCATCCAAGGCAATTTACCACACTAGGAATTTCATCTTTGCCGGAGCATTACAAGCCCATAGTCTTTTGAAGAAGGCAAGACCACAACTTCCATCCACTTTTTGTAGAGTTTGATAAGCATTCCTAACCGAGTATTTTCCATTCGTATCATGAATCCAATTCCAAGAGTCATCAGAGTGTTGTTTAGGCACAATTCCATGGAGTTGTCTAAGGAGTTCTTCAAGATTCTTCATCTCCCAAGAGAATAAGTTCCTTCTCCATCTCAAAATCCACGACCAAACCCCGTTATTCCATGCACCCAAGGAAATAACAGTTGCCTCTTTGTCCAAAGCCCCCTAAAATAATATGGGAAAGGAACTTTTGAGAGTATCACTCCTCTAAAGCCACCTAAAATAATATGGGAAAAGAACTTTTGATAGTATTACTCTCCACCCATAAATTTGTCCAGAATTTTATAGAAGAGCCACAACCTAAAGACCTACAGATACCATCATTTATCCAACCACAACCTATTCCTTCTTTGTTTTGACTAAGATTTCCTAATTCTCTCGACTAAGAAGAACCCCTTCTAAAGCACTCTAAGTCACCATTCCCTGTACACCTACCCATCCTCATACCTCGACTTTAAAACTTTCACCCAAAGAGAGTCTCCCATAAACAACAATCTCCATCTCCATTTACCTAACAGAGCTAAGTTAAAAATGAATAAAATTTTAATTCCAAGACCTCATTCATCTTTAAGGCTGCACACTTTCTCCCACCTCACCCAATGAATCCCTTTTCTCTCCTCCCCCTTCCCCCAAAGAAACTGTCTCTGAATTTTTTCAATAAAATTTATCACACTAATTGGGGCTTTATAGAAAGAAAAGAAATAGATAGGTAAGGAACATATTACCAATTTTAGAAGAGTGACCCTACCACCAAAGGAGATGAGCTTATGCTTCCAAAGAGAGAGTTTCTTTTGGAAAGAATCAATGATAGGAGACCAAGTAGAGAGCCTTTTAGGATTTGCCCCAACAGGAATTCCCAAAAAATTAAAAGGGATGGAGGCAATAGCACAATACAATTTATCCACCGCCTTCATAATAAAGTCACTACTTGAGTTTATACCCATAAAACAACTTTTGTGAAAGTTAATTTTCAGCCCATAAGCCAATTCAAAACATTTAAGGATACTTTTTAGTACCATAATATTATGCTCGGAATTCTCTCCAATTAGAAGGGTGTCATCTGTATATTGAAGCTGAGAAATAGCCATTGCATCCTTGCCAACCATATACCCAAAATAAATGTTCTTTGTTACTGCCATTCTGATGATGCCACTAAGACTTTCAGCAACAATGAGGAAAAGAAAAGGAGCTAAAGGATCACCTTGTCTCAAACCTTTAGCCATAGAAAACTCTTTGGTAGGACTCCCATTTACCAAAATGGACACAGAATTTACTTGAAGTAAATTCTTTATCCACAACCTCCATTTAAGACAAAACCCCAATCTCTCCATCATATAAATGAGGAACTCCCAATACACTGAGTTATAAGCCTTTTAGAAGTCTACTTTCAGAATGAAGCAATCTCCTCTCCTCTTATTCTTAGCTTGATCAATTACCTCATTAGCCACAACCACTCCATCCATGATGAATCTACCTTTGATGAAAGCAGACTGACAATCAGAAATAACCAAGTGGATTACCTTTTTAATTCTAGCAGCGAGCAGCTTCGAGATAATCTTTTGAATACTTCCAATGAGGGAGATGGGACGAAAATCATTGAGTCCCTGTGGACTTTTTATCTTTGGAATAAGAACAATAAACGAAGCATTACATCCTCTAGGAAGGTTGCCGAACCTATAGAAGTCATCCACCAAATTGATTAGGTCATCCTTAAGGCAATCCCAGAACTTTTTGAAGAAAGTAAAATTGTAACCATCAGGTCCAGGACTTTTATCACCATCACAACTCCATATAGCTTCCTTGATTTCTTCAACCTCAAATTTTGCAGTTAAGAAAACATTATTCTCATCAGACAAATAGTTAAAATCAATAACATCAAGAGAAGGCCTGCTCCGATAGTTCTCATCAAACTTATCCTCAAAGAATGTTGAAATGTGATTTTTAACTGTGATAGGGTCATCAGTCCACTCCCCATCAATATCCAAACCTGTAATTTTCTTGAAACTCCGATTTTTGTTTATAGATAAATGAAAAAATTTAGAGTTAGAGTCACTTTTACGTGTCCATTTCTGTCTAGATTTCTGCCATAGAAGATTATTCTTTTGTATGGAAAGGCGCCATAGTTCAGCAGTATCCGACTGTCTAGCTTGGACATCATTCTCAGATGGACTACATATGCTACCTTTGGCATCAATAAGATTGATAGCCACCACCTTGTCCTCAATTTCTCTATCCAACATACCGAACTTCTCTTTATTCTAACACTTTAGAAAGTGCGCATGTCAAAAGGAGCATTTTGGAAAGCTCTCTCATTATATGTCATGGTTTTGATGAGGACAACTTGTGCTAATAAGAGCTTGAAGATCATCAACAAATCAACATGCTTAAGTCTTTTGATTGGTACTAGACTTAGACTAGAAACTAGTTTAGGTTGAGTCTAAGGCTTAGGTAACCTTAAC